>NC_074669.1:8735410-9035410 GCF_029448725.1 Salvelinus fontinalis
GTCAGGGACAGCTGATCCTGCAGGTGTTTAATACAGGAACAAATGGCCAGGGACAGCTGATCCTGCAGGTGTTTAATACAGGAACAAATGGCCAGGGACAGCTGATCCTGCAGGTGTTTAATACAGGAACAAATGGCCAGGGACAGCTGATCCTGCAGGTGTTTAATACAGGAACAAATGGCCAGGGACAGCTGATCCTGCAGGTGTTTAATACAGGAACAAATGGTCAGGGACAGCTGATCCTGCAGGTGTTTAATACAGGAACAAATGGCCAGGGACAGCTGATCCTGCAGGTGTTTAATACAGGAACAAATGGTCAGGGACAGCTGATCCTGCAGGTGTTTAATACAGGAACAAATGGTCAGGGACAGCTGATCCTGCAGGTGTTTAATACAGGAACAAATGGCCAGGGACAGCTGATCCTGCAGGTGTTTAATACAGGAACAAATGGCCAGGGACAGCTGATCCTGCAGGTGTTTAATACAGGAACAAATGGCCAGGGACAGCTGATCCTGCAGGTGTTTAATACAGGAACAAATGGCCAGGGACAGCTGATCCTGCAGGTGTTTAATACAGGAACAAATGGCCAGGGACAGCTGATCCTGCAGGTGTTTAATACAGGAACAAATGGTCAGGGACAGCTGATCCTGCAGGTGTTTAATACAGGAACAAATGGTCAGGGACAGCTGATCCTGCAGGTGTTTAATACAGGAACAAATGGTCAGGGACAGCTGATCCTGCAGGTGTTTAATACAGGAACAAATGGCCAGGGACAGCTGATCCTGCAGGTGTTTAATACAGGAACAAATGGCCAGGGACAGCTGATCCTGCAGGTGTTTAATACAGGAACAAATGGTCAGGGACAGCTGATCCTGCAGGTGTTTAATACAGGAACAAATGGTCAGGGACAGCTGATCCTGCAGGTGTTTAATACAGGAACAAATGGTCAGGGACAGCTGATCCTGCAGGTGTTTAATACAGGAACAAATGGTCAGGGACAGCTGATCCTGCAGGTGTTTAATACAGGAACAAATGGTCAGGGACAGCTGATCCTGCAGGTGTTTAATACAGGAACAAATGGTCAGGGACAGCTGATCCTGCAGGTGTTTAATACAGGAACAAATGGTCAGGGACAGCTGATCCTGCAGGTGTTTAATACAGGAACAAATGGTCAGGGACAGCTGATCCTGCAGGTGTTTAATACAGGAACAAATGGTCAGGGACAGCTGATCCTGCAGGTGTTTAATACAGGAACAAATGGTCAGGGACAGCTGATCCTGCAGGTGTTTAATACAGGAACAAATGGTCAGGGACAGCTGATCCTGCAGGTGTTTAATACAGGAACAAATGGTCAGGGACAGCTGATCCTGCAGGTGTTTAATACAGGAACAAATGGTCAGGGACAGCTGATCCTGCAGGTGTTTAATACAGGAACAAATGGTCAGGGACAGCTGATCCTGCAGGTGTTTAATACAGGAACAAATGGCCAGGGACAGCTGATCCTGCAGGTGTTTAATACAGGAACAAATGGCCAGGGACAGCTGATCCTGCAGGTGTTTAATACAGGAACAAATGGCCAGGGACAGCTGATCCTGCAGGTGTTTAATACAGGAACAAATGGCCAGGGACAGCTGATCCTGCAGGTGTTTAATACAGGAACAAATGGTCAGGGACAGCTGATCCTGCAGGTGTTTAATACAGGAACAAATGGTCAGGGACAGCTGATCCTGCAGGTGTTTAATACAGGAACAAATGGTCAGGGACAGCTGATCCTGCAGGTGTTTAATACAGGAACAAATGGCCAGGGACAGCTGATCCTGCAGGTGTTTAATACAGGAACAAATGGCCAGGGACAGCTGATCCTGCAGGTGTTTAATACAGGAACAAATGGCCAGGGACAGCTGATCCTGCAGGTGTTTAATACAGGAACAAATGGCCAGGGACAGCTGATCCTGCAGGTGTTTAATACAGGAACAAATGGTCAGGGACAGCTGATCCTGCAGGTGTTTAATACAGGAACAAATGGTCAGGGACAGCTGATCCTGCAGGTGTTTAATACAGGAACAAATGGTCAGGGACAGCTGATCCTGCAGGTGTTTAATACAGGAACAAATGGTCAGGGACAGCTGATCCTGCAGGTGTTTAATACAGGAACAAATGGTCAGGGACAGCTGATCCTGCAGGTGTTTAATACAGGAACAAATGGTCAGGGACAGCTGATCCTGCAGGTGTTTAATACAGGAACAAATGGTCAGGGACAGCTGATCCTGCAGGTGTTTAATACAGGAACAAATGGTCAGGGACAGCTGATCCTGCAGGTGTTTAATACAGGAACAAATGGCCAGGGACAGCTGATCCTGCAGGTGTTTAATACAGGAACAAATGGCCAGGGACAGCTGATCCTGCAGGTGTTTAATACAGGAACAAATGGCCAGGGACAGCTGATCCTGCAGGTGTTTAATACAGGAACAAATGGCCAGGGACAGCTGATCCTGCAGGTGTTTAATACAGGAACAAATGGCCAGGGACAGCTGATCCTGCAGGTGTTTAATACAGGAACAAATGGCCAGGGACAGCTGATCCTGCAGGTGTTTAATACAGGAACAAATGGTCAGGGACAGCTGATCCTGCAGGTGTTTAATACAGGAACAAATGGTCAGGGACAGCTGATCCTGCAGGTGTTTAATACAGGAACAAATGGTCAGGGACAGCTGATCCTGCAGGTGTTTAATACAGGAACAAATGGCCAGGGACAGCTGATCCTGCAGGTGTTTAATACAGGAACAAATGGCCAGGGACAGCTGATCCTGCAGGTGTTTAATACAGGAACAAATGGTCAGGGACAGCTGATCCTGCAGGTGTTTAATACAGGAACAAATGGCCAGGGACAGCTGATCCTGCAGGTGTTTAATACAGGAACAAATGGCCAGGGACAGCTGATCCTGCAGGTGTTTAATACAGGAACAAATGGCCAGGGACAGCTGATCCTGCAGGTGTTTAATACAGGAACAAATGGCCAGGGACAGCTGATCCTGCAGGTGTTTAATACAGGAACAAATGGCCAGGGACAGCTGATCCTGCAGGTGTTTAATACAGGAACAAATGGCCAGGGACAGCTGATCCTGCAGGTGTTTAATACAGGAACAAATGGCCAGGGACAGCTGATCCTGCAGGTGTTTAATACAGGAACAAATGGCCAGGGACAGCTGATCCTGCAGGTGTTTAATACAGGAACAAATGGCCAGGGACAGCTGATCCTGCAGGTGTTTAATACAGGAACAAATGGCCAGGGACAGCTGATCCTGCAGGTGTTTAATACAGGAACAAATGGCCAGGGACAGCTGATCCTGCAGGTGTTTAATACAGGAACAAATGGCCAGGGACAGCTGATCCTGCAGGTGTTTAATACAGGAACAAATGGCCAGGGACAGCTGATCCTGCAGGTGTTTAATACAGGAACAAATGGCCAGGGACAGCTGATCCTGCAGGTGTTTAATACAGGAACAAATGGCCAGGGACAGCTGATCCTGCAGGTGTTTAATACAGGAACAAATGGCCAGGGACAGCTGATCCTGCAGGTGTTTAATACAGGAACAAATGGCCAGGGACAGCTGATCCTGCAGGTGTTTAATACAGGAACAAATGGTCAGGGACAGCTGATCCTGCAGGTGTTTAATACAGGAACAAATGGCCAGGGACAGCTGATCCTGCAGGTGTTTAATACAGGAACAAATGGCCAGGGACAGCTGATCCTGCAGGTGTTTAATACAGGAACAAATGGCCAGGGACAGCTGATCCTGCAGGTGTTTAATACAGGAACAAATGGCCAGGGACAGCTGATCCTGCAGGTGTTTAATACAGGAACAAATGGTCAGGGACAGCTGATCCTGCAGGTGTTTAATACAGGAACAAATGGTCAGGGACAGCTGATCCTGCAGGTGTTTAATACAGGAACAAATGGCCAGGGACAGCTGATCCTGCAGGTGTTTAATACAGGAACAAATGGCCAGGGACAGCTGATCCTGCAGGTGTTTAATACAGGAACAAATGGCCAGGGACAGCTGATCCTGCAGGTGTTTAATACAGGAACAAATGGCCAGGGACAGCTGATCCTGCAGGTGTTTAATACAGGAACAAATGGCCAGGGACAGCTGATCCTGCAGGTGTTTAATACAGGAACAAATGGCCAGGGACAGCTGATCCTGCAGGTGTTTAATACAGGAACAAATGGTCAGGGACAGCTGATCCTGCAGGTGTTTAATACAGGAACAAATGGCCAGGGACAGCTGATCCTGCAGGTGTTTAATACAGGAACAAATGGCCAGGGACAGCTGATCCTGCAGGTGTTTAATACAGGAACAAATGGCCAGGGACAGCTGATCCTGCAGGTGTTTAATACAGGAACAAATGGCCAGGGACAGCTGATCCTGCAGGTGTTTAATACAGGAACAAATGGCCAGGGACAGCTGATCCTGCAGGTGTTTAATACAGGAACAAATGGCCAGGGACAGCTGATCCTGCAGGTGTTTAATACAGGAACAAATGGTCAGGGACAGCTGATCCTGCAGGTGTTTAATACAGGAACAAATGGTCAGGGACAGCTGATCCTGCAGGTGTTTAATACAGGAACAAATGGTCAGGGACAGCTGATCCTGCAGGTGTTTAATACAGGAACAAATGGCCAGGGACAGCTGATCCTGCAGGTGTTTAATACAGGAACAAATGGCCAGGGACAGCTGATCCTGCAGGTGTTTAATACAGGAACAAATGGCCAGGGACAGCTGATCCTGCAGGTGTTTAATACAGGAACAAATGGCCAGGGACAGCTGATCCTGCAGGTGTTTAATACAGGAACAAATGGCCAGGGACAGCTGATCCTGCAGGTGTTTAATACAGGAACAAATGGCCAGGGACAGCTGATCCTGCAGGTGTTTAATACAGGAACAAATGGCCAGGGACAGCTGATCCTGCAGGTGTTTAATACAGGAACAAATGGCCAGGGACAGCTGATCCTGCAGGTGTTTAATACAGGAACAAATGGCCAGGGACAGCTGATCCTGCAGGTGTTTAATACAGGAACAAATGGTCAGGGACAGCTGATCCTGCAGGTGTTTAATACAGGAACAAATGGCCAGGGACAGCTGATCCTGCAGGTGTTTAATACAGGAACAAATGGCCAGGGACAGCTGATCCTGCAGGTGTTTAATACAGGAACAAATGGCCAGGGACAGCTGATCCTGCAGGTGTTTAATACAGGAACAAATGGCCAGGGACAGCTGATCCTGCAGGTGTTTAATACAGGAACAAATGGCCAGGGACAGCTGATCCTGCAGGTGTTTAATACAGGAACAAATGGTCAGGGACAGCTGATCCTGCAGGTGTTTAATACAGGAACAAATGGTCAGGGACAGCTGATCCTGCAGGTGTTTAATACAGGAACAAATGGTCAGGGACAGCTGATCCTGCAGGTGTTTAATACAGGAACAAATGGTCAGGGACAGCTGATCCTGCAGGTGTTTAATACAGGAACAAATGGTCAGGGACAGCTGATCCTGCAGGTGTTTAATACAGGAACAAATGGTCAGGGACAGCTGATCCTGCAGGTGTTTAATACAGGAACAAATGGTCAGGGACAGCTGATCCTGCAGGTGTTTAATACAGGAACAAATGGTCAGGGACAGCTGATCCTGCAGGTGTTTAATACAGGAACAAATGGCCAGGGACAGCTGATCCTGCAGGTGTTTAATACAGGAACAAATGGCCAGGGACAGCTGATCCTGCAGGTGTTTAATACAGGAACAAATGGCCAGGGACAGCTGATCCTGCAGGTGTTTAATACAGGAACAAATGGCCAGGGACAGCTGATCCTGCAGGTGTTTAATACAGGAACAAATGGCCAGGGACAGCTGATCCTGCAGGTGTTTAATACAGGAACAAATGGCCAGGGACAGCTGATCCTGCAGGTGTTTAATACAGGAACAAATGGCCAGGGACAGCTGATCCTGCAGGTGTTTAATACAGGAACAAATGGTCAGGGACAGCTGATCCTGCAGGTGTTTAATACAGGAACAAATGGTCAGGGACAGCTGATCCTGCAGGTGTTTAATACAGGAACAAATGGTCAGGGACAGCTGATCCTGCAGGTGTTTAATACAGGAACAAATGGTCAGGGACAGCTGATCCTGCAGGTGTTTAATACAGGAACAAATGGCCAGGGACAGCTGATCCTGCAGGTGTTTAATACAGGAACAAATGGCCAGGGACAGCTGATCCTGCAGGTGTTTAATACAGGAACAAATGGCCAGGGACAGCTGATCCTGCAGGTGTTTAATACAGGAACAAATGGCCAGGGACAGCTGATCCTGCAGGTGTTTAATACAGGAACAAATGGCCAGGGACAGCTGATCCTGCAGGTGTTTAATACAGGAACAAATGGCCAGGGACAGCTGATCCTGCAGGTGTTTAATACAGGAACAAATGGTCAGGGACAGCTGATCCTGCAGGTGTTTAATACAGGAACAAATGGTCAGGGACAGCTGATCCTGCAGGTGTTTAATACAGGAACAAATGGTCAGGGACAGCTGATCCTGCAGGTGTTTAATACAGGAACAAATGGTCAGGGACAGCTGATCCTGCAGGTGTTTAATACAGGAACAAATGGTCAGGGACAGCTGATCCTGCAGGTGTTTAATACAGGAACAAATGGTCAGGGACAGCTGATCCTGCAGGTGTTTAATACAGGAACAAATGGTCAGGGACAGCTGATCCTGCAGGTGTTTAATACAGGAACAAATGGTCAGGGACAGCTGATCCTGCAGGTGTTTAATACAGGAACAAATGGTCAGGGACAGCTGATCCTGCAGGTGTTTAATACAGGAACAAATGGTCAGGGACAGCTGATCCTGCAGGTGTTTAATACAGGAACAAATGGTCAGGGACAGCTGATCCTGCAGGTGTTTAATACAGGAACAAATGGTCAGGGACAGCTGATCCTGCAGGTGTTTAATACAGGAACAAATGGTCAGGGACAGCTGATCCTGCAGGTGTTTAATACAGGAACAAATGGTCAGGGACAGCTGATCCTGCAGGTGTTTAATACAGGAACAAATGGCCAGGGACAGCTGATCCTGCAGGTGTTTAATACAGGAACAAATGGCCAGGGACAGCTGATCCTGCAGGTGTTTAATACAGGAACAAATGGCCAGGGACAGCTGATCCTGCAGGTGTTTAATACAGGAACAAATGGCCAGGGACAGCTGATCCTGCAGGTGTTTAATACAGGAACAAATGGCCAGGGACAGCTGATCCTGCAGGTGTTTAATACAGGAACAAATGGCCAGGGACAGCTGATCCTGCAGGTGTTTAATACAGGAACAAATGGCCAGGGACAGCTGATCCTGCAGGTGTTTAATACAGGAACAAATGGCCAGGGACAGCTGATCCTGCAGGTGTTTAATACAGGAACAAATGGTCAGGGACAGCTGATCCTGCAGGTGTTTAATACAGGAACAAATGGCCAGGGACAGCTGATCCTGCAGGTGTTTAATACAGGAACAAATGGCCAGGGACAGCTGATCCTGCAGGTGTTTAATACAGGAACAAATGGCCAGGGACAGCTGATCCTGCAGGTGTTTAATACAGGAACAAATGGCCAGGGACAGCTGATCCTGCAGGTGTTTAATACAGGAACAAATGGCCAGGGACAGCTGATCCTGCAGGTGTTTAATACAGGAACAAATGGCCAGGGACAGCTGATCCTGCAGGTGTTTAATACAGGAACAAATGGCCAGGGACAGCTGATCCTGCAGGTGTTTAATACAGGAACAAATGGCCAGGGACAGCTGATCCTGCAGGTGTTTAATACAGGAACAAATGGCCAGGGACAGCTGATCCTGCAGGTGTTTAATACAGGAACAAATGGCCAGGGACAGCTGATCCTGCAGGTGTTTAATACAGGAACAAATGGCCAGGGACAGCTGATCCTGCAGGTGTTTAATACAGGAACAAATGGCCAGGGACAGCTGATCCTGCAGGTGTTTAATACAGGAACAAATGGTCAGGGACAGCTGATCCTGCAGGTGTTTAATACAGGAACAAATGGTCAGGGACAGCTGATCCTGCAGGTGTTTAATACAGGAACAAATGGCCAGGGACAGCTGATCCTGCAGGTGTTTAATACAGGAACAAATGGCCAGGGACAGCTGATCCTGCAGGTGTTTAATACAGGAACAAATGGCCAGGGACAGCTGATCCTGCAGGTGTTTAATACAGGAACAAATGGTCAGGGACAGCTGATCCTGCAGGTGTTTAATACAGGAACAAATGGTCAGGGACAGCTGATCCTGCAGGTGTTTAATACAGGAACAAATGGTCAGGGACAGCTGATCCTGCAGGTGTTTAATACAGGAACAAATGGCCAGGGACAGCTGATCCTGCAGGTGTTTAATACAGGAACAAATGGCCAGGGACAGCTGATCCTGCAGGTGTTTAATACAGGAACAAATGGCCAGGGACAGCTGATCCTGCAGGTGTTTAATACAGGAACAAATGGCCAGGGACAGCTGATCCTGCAGGTGTTTAATACAGGAACAAATGGCCAGGGACAGCTGATCCTGCAGGTGTTTAATACAGGAACAAATGGCCAGGGACAGCTGATCCTGCAGGTGTTTAATACAGGAACAAATGGTCAGGGACAGCTGATCCTGCAGGTGTTTAATACAGGAACAAATGGTCAGGGACAGCTGATCCTGCAGGTGTTTAATACAGGAACAAATGGTCAGGGACAGCTGATCCTGCAGGTGTTTAATACAGGAACAAATGGTCAGGGACAGCTGATCCTGCAGGTGTTTAATACAGGAACAAATGGCCAGGGACAGCTGATCCTGCAGGTGTTTAATACAGGAACAAATGGCCAGGGAC
Organism: Salvelinus fontinalis; assembly: GCF_029448725.1. Lineage (NCBI taxonomy): Eukaryota > Metazoa > Chordata > Actinopteri > Salmoniformes > Salmonidae > Salvelinus > Salvelinus fontinalis. Next base: position 8,744,330 of record NC_074669.1, read on the forward strand.
AGCTGATCCTGCAGGTGTTTAATACAGGAACAAATGGCCAGGGACAGCTGATCCTGCAGGTGTTTAATACAGGAACAAATGGCCAGGGACAGCTGATCCTGCAGGTGTTTAATACAGGAACAAATGGCCAGGGACAGCTGATCCTGCAGGTGTTTAATACAGGAACAAATGGCCAGGGACAGCTGATCCTGCAGGTGTTTAATACAGGAACAAATGGCCAGGGACAGCTGATCCTGCAGGTGTTTAATACAGGAACAAATGGCCAGGGACAGCTGATCCTGCAGGTGTTTAATACAGGAACAAATGGTCAGGGACAGCTGATCCTGCAGGTGTTTAATACAGGAACAAATGGTCAGGGACAGCTGATCCTGCAGGTGTTTAATACAGGAACAAATGGTCAGGGACAGCTGATCCTGCAGGTGTTTAATACAGGAACAAATGGCCAGGGACAGCTGATCCTGCAGGTGTTTAATACAGGAACAAATGGCCAGGGACAGCTGATCCTGCAGGTGTTTAATACAGGAACAAATGGCCAGGGACAGCTGATCCTGCAGGTGTTTAATACAGGAACAAATGGCCAGGGACAGCTGATCCTGCAGGTGTTTAATACAGGAACAAATGGCCAGGGACAGCTGATCCTGCAGGTGTTTAATACAGGAACAAATGGTCAGGGACAGCTGATCCTGCAGGTGTTTAATACAGGAACAAATGGTCAGGGACAGCTGATCCTGCAGGTGTTTAATACAGGAACAAATGGTCAGGGACAGCTGATCCTGCAGGTGTTTAATACAGGAACAAATGGTCAGGGACAGCTGATCCTGCAGGTGTTTAATACAGGAACAAATGGCCAGGGACAGCTGATCCTGCAGGTGTTTAATACAGGAACAAATGGCCAGGGACAGCTGATCCTGCAGGTGTTTAATACAGGAACAAATGGCCAGGGACAGCTGATCCTGCAGGTGTTTAATACAGGAACAAATGGTCAGGGACAGCTGATCCTGCAGGTGTTTAATACAGGAACAAATGGCCAGGGACAGCTGATCCTGCAGGTGTTTAATACAGGAACAAATGGCCAGGGACAGCTGATCCTGCAGGTGTTTAATACAGGAACAAATGGCCAGGGACAGCTGATCCTGCAGGTGTTTAATACAGGAACAAATGGCCAGGGACAGCTGATCCTGCAGGTGTTTAATACAGGAACAAATGGCCAGGGACAGCTGATCCTGCAGGTGTTTAATACAGGAACAAATGGTCAGGGACAGCTGATCCTGCAGGTGTTTAATACAGGAACAAATGGTCAGGGACAGCTGATCCTGCAGGTGTTTAATACAGGAACAAATGGTCAGGGACAGCTGATCCTGCAGGTGTTTAATACAGGAACAAATGGTCAGGGACAGCTGATCCTGCAGGTGTTTAATACAGGAACAAATGGCCAGGGACAGCTGATCCTGCAGGTGTTTAATACAGGAACAAATGGTCAGGGACAGCTGATCCTGCAGGTGTTTAATACAGGAACAAATGGTCAGGGACAGCTGATCCTGCAGGTGTTTAATACAGGAACAAATGGTCAGGGACAGCTGATCCTGCAGGTGTTTAATACAGGAACAAATGGCCAGGGACAGCTGATCCTGCAGGTGTTTAATACAGGAACAAATGGCCAGGGACAGCTGATCCTGCAGGTGTTTAATACAGGAACAAATGGCCAGGGACAGCTGATCCTGCAGGTGTTTAATACAGGAACAAATGGTCAGGGACAGCTGATCCTGCAGGTGTTTAATACAGGAACAAATGGTCAGGGACAGCTGATCCTGCAGGTGTTTAATACAGGAACAAATGGCCAGGGACAGCTGATCCTGCAGGTGTTTAATACAGGAACAAATGGCCAGGGACAGCTGATCCTGCAGGTGTTTAATACAGGAACAAATGGCCAGGGACAGCTGATCCTGCAGGTGTTTAATACAGGAACAAATGGTCAGGGACAGCTGATCCTGCAGGTGTTTAATACAGGAACAAATGGTCAGGGACAGCTGATCCTGCAGGTGTTTAATACAGGAACAAATGGTCAGGGACAGCTGATCCTGCAGGTGTTTAATACAGGAACAAATGGTCAGGGACAGCTGATCCTGCAGGTGTTTAATACAGGAACAAATGGTCAGGGACAGCTGATCCTGCAGGTGTTTAATACAGGAACAAATGGCCAGGGACAGCTGATCCTGCAGGTGTTTAATACAGGAACAAATGGCCAGGGACAGCTGATCCTGCAGGTGTTTAATACAGGAACAAATGGTCAGGGACAGCTGATCCTGCAGGTGTTTAATACAGGAACAAATGGTCAGGGACAGCTGATCCTGCAGGTGTTTAATACAGGAACAAATGGTCAGGGACAGCTGATCCTGCAGGTGTTTAATACAGGAACAAATGGTCAGGGACAGCTGATCCTGCAGGTGTTTAATACAGGAACAAATGGCCAGGGACAGCTGATCCTGCAGGTGTTTAATACAGGAACAAATGGCCAGGGACAGCTGATCCTGCAGGTGTTTAATACAGGAACAAATGGCCAGGGACAGCTGATCCTGCAGGTGTTTAATACAGGAACAAATGGCCAGGGACAGCTGATCCTGCAGGTGTTTAATACAGGAACAAATGGCCAGGGACAGCTGATCCTGCAGGTGTTTAATACAGGAACAAATGGTCAGGGACAGCTGATCCTGCAGGTGTTTAATACAGGAACAAATGGTCAGGGACAGCTGATCCTGCAGGTGTTTAATACAGGAACAAATGGTCAGGGACAGCTGATCCTGCAGGTGTTTAATACAGGAACAAATGGCCAGGGACAGCTGATCCTGCAGGTGTTTAATACAGGAACAAATGGCCAGGGACAGCTGATCCTGCAGGTGTTTAATACAGGAACAAATGGCCAGGGACAGCTGATCCTGCAGGTGTTTAATACAGGAACAAATGGCCAGGGACAGCTGATCCTGCAGGTGTTTAATACAGGAACAAATGGTCAGGGACAGCTGATCCTGCAGGTGTTTAATACAGGAACAAATGGTCAGGGACAGCTGATCCTGCAGGTGTTTAATACAGGAACAAATGGCCAGGGACAGCTGATCCTGCAGGTGTTTAATACAGGAACAAATGGCCAGGGACAGCTGATCCTGCAGGTGTTTAATACAGGAACAAATGGCCAGGGACAGCTGATCCTGCAGGTGTTTAATACAGGAACAAATGGTCAGGGACAGCTGATCCTGCAGGTGTTTAATACAGGAACAAATGGCCAGGGACAGCTGATCCTGCAGGTGTTTAATACAGGAACAAATGGCCAGGGACAGCTGATCCTGCAGGTGTTTAATACAGGAACAAATGGCCAGGGACAGCTGATCCTGCAGGTGTTTAATACAGGAACAAATGGCCAGGGACAGCTGATCCTGCAGGTGTTTAATACAGGAACAAATGGTCAGGGACAGCTGATCCTGCAGGTGTTTAATACAGGAACAAATGGTCAGGGACAGCTGATCCTGCAGGTGTTTAATACAGGAACAAATGGTCAGGGACAGCTGATCCTGCAGGTGTTTAATACAGGAACAAATGGTCAGGGACAGCTGATCCTGCAGGTGTTTAATACAGGAACAAATGGTCAGGGACAGCTGATCCTGCAGGTGTTTAATACAGGAACAAATGGCCAGGGACAGCTGATCCTGCAGGTGTTTAATACAGGAACAAATGGTCAGGGACAGCTGATCCTGCAGGTGTTTAATACAGGAACAAATGGTCAGGGACAGCTGATCCTGCAGGTGTTTAATACAGGAACAAATGGTCAGGGACAGCTGATCCTGCAGGTGTTTAATACAGGAACAAATGGCCAGGGACAGCTGATCCTGCAGGTGTTTAATACAGGAACAAATGGCCAGGGACAGCTGATCCTGCAGGTGTTTAATACAGGAACAAATGGTCAGGGACAGCTGATCCTGCAGGTGTTTAATACAGGAACAAATGGTCAGGGACAGCTGATCCTGCAGGTGTTTAATACAGGAACAAATGGTCAGGGACAGCTGATCCTGCAGGTGTTTAATACAGCAACAAATGGCCAGAGACAGCTGATCCTGCAGGTGTTTAATATAAGCAGCAATCCAGTGAAAAATAGTTTGTTAGTAGGAGCTGAACAAGAGTGATTGCACGCAGCCCCTTTTGATGTAATATACGCACATTCATGTGACTCAGCAGGGTAGAGAAGTGGTTCTCAGCATCTGCACACACACTAACACACACTCATTCACATAATTACTCTCTCTTCCTTCGCCAGTCTGGAGATGTTGGACAAGGTGGAGCCCCCCTCTATCCCAGAGGGTTATGCTATGTCTGTGGCCTTCAGCGCCCTGCTGGACCTGGTCCGAGGCATCACTTCCATGATAGAGAGAGAATTGGCCAAGGAGGAGGAGGAGGCGGCTGTACGCAGAGAGGCCAACCCAGACCAGAACACCCAGCCTGAGCCTGGTGAAGAGAGGGGAGGGGGATGAGGGTCAGGGGTTAGGACCGGGGGGCTTCTCTGGGCCTACAGAAAGTGCTGAATCTTAGCTTGACATTCTGTAGGTGTGCAAATCTTGAACTTTGAAGCACTTTTCTGACCTCTAGTGGCCAATCCAGTACCTACACTTCCTAAGGGAGTTTATCAATGTAGGCTTACCACAGTGATGCACTCTGTTGTCATCCTTATTCAAAAGCTTATGTAGAATTTTTAAATATAGATATCTGTACAAATGTATATTGCTTTTCCACTCTGTTGCTAACTGCTGTTTCTCTGTCAGGGGCCCATCTGGTTTGGGAGGAGATGGTCAGTACGTGTTGGTGTGGTCTACTGGCTGCCCTCTCTCTCCTGCTGGACGCCAGGTAAACAACCCTTCTTATAGATCACCTCAAAGTAAATGTATTTAGTATCCCCTCAAATGTATTTAGTATCCTCTCAAAGTAACTTGATAGTTTGACAGGGGAAACTCAAGGTCAGTGTTAAGTTCAGGAGCAACAAAAGTTATTGAAACTACAGTGCCCAGCAACTATGGTCCCTAGACATAAATTGCTGTGTAAGGGGTCTGCAGATTAAACGGTTTTCTGATATTCTTTTTAACGCTGCAAAAAGTGAAGACGTTGCGGCAGTTAGGCCATCATAAACGTTTGTTCCAAACCCATAACCCCCTCTGTCTCGTCCCCTTCCAGTACAGATGAGACGGCGACAGAGAGCATCCTGAAGGCGGAGCTGACCGTGGCGGCGCTGTGTGGTCGCCTGGGCCTTGTGACGCCCCGCGACGCCTTCATCACAGCCATCTGCAAGGCCTCGCTGCCCCCACACTACGCCCTGACTGTCCTCAGCAGTAATACAGCCAACCTTAACAACAAGGGTCAGTCGTGGATGCTAAACCAACACTGCAAAAACGTTTTTACTAAACATTTGGGAAGGTAAAACGTTTTCAGTGTAAACTTAAACCACTAAAACAAGATATCAAGTATATAGAAAATATAATGGCGCTATATACTTTTAAATAAGATCATCTGTGACAACTAATAATCACCAACATGAAAACTAGACAGTCAGGGAGAATCTAAAATTCAAAAAATGTGATGCTTTGGGACCCCCAATGATTTTGTTGTAATGTTTAAGTCCGATAGCATAAGAACGAGGCATAAGCCATGACAAAATGTGTAGAATTTAAGGGAATTTGCTTTAAAACTGAAAATATTCTCTCGCCGCTCCGTGGCAAAATGTGTAGAAGTGCAAGAAATTAGCTTTAAAACAGCAACATTTTGTCTCTGCAGCTAAGAAGACAGCCTCTAAAACCGCGCCATTGGCCAAGGCCACCACCACGCACCCTCCAAAAATGTCTAGGGGAAACACTGGCGCGTGTACGTCAGTACCCTGCGTGGGGGTGGTGGGTGCATGCATGTGTGAGAGCGTATGTTTGTGTGCGTTCATAGCAGTCTTCCCTCATGGCTTTGCTACATCAGCTCTGTGATAATTATACATACGTGCCTCTGAGGAACTTGATAAGCCGGTGGTAGTTAGTTGTTTATTTGTACACTTAATGCGCTTTTCACCCCAAATCTCTCTGTATACGTTTGTGAGAGTATGAAGCTCTAGCCCTGGCTGTGTGATCTCCATACTAACCACTGTGATGCCCCACTTCTATGTCATTAACCGTGGCTGGGCCTCAACTGTTTTCTTGTTCCCTCTAATTAGTAACACCAAGATTAATGTGTCAGTCTCACACACACACACTATTTGCATATTTGCTGTGATAGATCGAGCTTGCAAAATGGCTTCAGCAGGATCGATGTTTGCTAGGGAGTTAATAAATCAAGTCTCTGTAGCATGTAGCTGGCTTGTCACTCAGTGAAGTATATACATGGAAATGCCTGGCGTTGTGTGTTATTATTATCAGGGGTGTCTGCCTCTCTGTCTGCCTGCCTGTGAGGTACATCATGAAGAAGAGAAAATAACGAAGTCGTCGTGGACCAAGGAGTCTAAATCTATTTTTGGACCTCCAAAAGATTTGGTCCTTGTGATCATTACTTTTGTTGTGGACTCAAAAGGTGTTTTCTCCTGTCCTCCTTAGCCTACTCCATCCAGGGCCAGAGTGTTCAGATCATCAGTTCCTCCAGTGAGTCTCATCAGCAGGTGGTGGCTGTGGGACAGCCTCTCTCTGTACAGCCCCAAGGCACCGTAGTGGTAAGATTACCTCTACACAACATTACTACAACACCACATCTAAATCCCACTGTGGTGGTAAGATACTTTTGTGTATTTAGTGTTTGTGGACACACCTTCAAATTAGTGATTTCAGCTATTTCAGCCACTCACATCGCTGACAGGTGTATCAAATTGAGCACACAGTCATGCAATCTCCATAGACAAACATTGGTAGTAGAATGGCCTTACTGAAGAGCTCGGTGACTTTCAACGTGGCACCGTCATAGGATGCCACCTTCCCAACAAGTCAGTTCGTCAGTTATCTGCCCTTCTAGAGCTGCCCCAGTCAACTGTAAGTACTGTTATTGTGAAGTGGAAACGTCTAGGAGCAACAACGGCTCAGCCGCAAGGCCACACAAGCTCACAGAACGGGACCGCCGAGTGCTGAAGCGCGTAAAAATCGTCTGTCCTCAGTTCGAACACACTACTGAGTTTGAAACTGCCTCTGGAAGCAACATCAGCACACGAACTGTTTGCCGGGAACTTCATGAAATGGGTTTCCATGGCCGAATAGTTTCACACAAGCCTAAGATCACCATGCACAATACCAAGCGTCGGCTGGAGTGGTGTAGAGCTTGTACCATTGGACTCTGACGCAGTGTAGATGCGTTCTCTGAAGTGATGAATCACGCTTCACCATCTGGCAGTCTGATGGATGAATCTGGGTTTGGAGGATGCCAGGAGAACGCTACATTCCCCAATGCATAGTGCCAACTGTAAAGTTTGGTGGAGGAGGAATAATGGTCTGGGGCTGTTTTTCATGGTTCGGACTAGGCGCCTTAGTTCAAGTGAAGGGACATCTTAACGTTACAGCATACAAGACATTCTAGACGATTCTGTGCTTCTAACTTTGTGGCAACTTTTTGGGGAAGGCCCTTTCCTGTTTTAGCATGACAATGTCCCCATGCATAAAGCGAGGTCTGTACAGAAATGGTTTGTTGATCGGTGTGGAAGAACTTGACTGGCCTGCACAGAGCCCTGACCTCAACCCCTTCAAACACCTTTGGGATAAATTGGAACGCCGACTGCGAGCCATGCCTAATCTCCGAACATCAGTGCCCGATCTCATTAATGCTCTTCTGGCTGAATGGAAGCAAGTCCCCGCAGTAATGCTCCAACATCTAGTGGAAAGCCTTCCCAGAAGTGGAGGCTGTTATAGCAGCAAAGGGGGGACCAACTCCATTTTAATGCCCATGATTTTGGACTGAGATGTTCGATAAGCAGGTGTCCAAATACTTTTGGTCATGTAGTGTACCTCTACACAACATTTACTACAACACCACAACTAGAGGGCACCGTATGAGCAAATGTTAGATGTTCACACATACAAACAGTAGTGTTGCATAACTCCATCTCTCCATCTATCAGCTGACAGCTAAGAATATCCAGTGTATGCGGACCTTGTTGAACCTGGCCCACTGCCATGGGGCGGTGCTGGGAACCTCCTGGCAGCTGGTGCTGGCCACGCTGCAGGTACACTTCCACCATACTGTATTCACCACACACCAGAGGAGGCTGGTGGGTGGAACTATAGGAGGACGGGCTCATTGTAATGGCTGGAATGGAATAGATGGAACAGTCAAACATGTGGTTTCCCTGTTTGATGTGTTTGATACCATTCCATTTATTCCATTCCAGCCATTACAATAAGCCTGTCCTCCTATAGCTCCTCCCACCAGCCTCCTCTGCCACACACACACACACACACACACACACACACTGGTACAATTTTACACCGTATTATAACCAAGCTGGGATTTTTTTTATTTTATTGTTGATATTGACAAGCCTAAATATTTCAATTCATAAAAACATTTTTTTGTTCTGATTTTCTCACCACGCACTCCACTCTTCCTGTCTATCTCCCACCTTCCCTCTCCTCTCCCAGCACCTGGTGTGGATCCTAGGTCTGAAGCCTGGGGTTGGAGGTGCTCTGAAGCCTGGTCGTGCAGTAGAGGGGCCAAGCACGGTAATACAAAGCCACAAATCGATCGCCCTGCCTTACATAGTCATACTGTAATTAGTTAAATTCTCTGCATCAATTAGCAACAGCCTCCGTAAGGTTTCATTGGCTATTCAGCCTTCAAAGCTAGACACCACACCAAGGTACATGACTCTGCTGGATAGTAACAGACAAACCTGACTCCTCTGATGTCTGTTGGTTACAGGTGCTGACCACGGCTGTGATGACGGACCTGCCTGTAATCGCCAACATCCTGTCTAGGCTCTTTGAGAGTTCCCAGTACTTAGACGACGTGTCACTGCATCACCTGATCAACGCACTGTGCTCCCTCTCTCTGGAGGCTGTGGAGATGGCCTATGGGACTAACAAAGTAACTACTATACGTGCATGTAGCCAGAGCAACAACGTATGACATCCCCATCTTCTGTATGTGCCGTCTTGTGTTACTGAATGTGTAATGTTTATATCCACCAAACCAGTCACTCATATGTTTTGTTCTGGTCCTGTGTCCAGGAACCGTCTCTATTTGCTGTTGCCAAGCTGCTGGAGACCGGCCTGGTCAACATGGACCGTATAGAGATCCTATGGAGGCCCCTCACTGGACATCTACTGGAGGTACGTCTTCCATTCACTATTATAGACCACCAATAGACCTTTATATACCAGCATAATGGAAGAGGTGGGTAGTTAAGTCCAGGGTTCAAATAATATTTTTTTTATCATTTCAAATCTGTACTTGATTGAGCTTGCTTGCTTTAAATGGACCAGTAGAATAATCCCACTACTTGGAACTGCCCATCTCACATTCCAGGCAGGCTCAAGCTAACTTTGAAAGTATTTGAAAATATTTGAAATAGTATTTGAACCCAGGTCAATTGAAGTGGTATTTTGGGAAAACTTCAATAGATACTTCTCAAGCCCGTTCATTTCGTGGTAATGGTAGTAACTCCCCCGTTTCCAATGCCTTGAGTGGCATCTGTCCTCTGTGTAGTAAAAGTAATACACCTGTTGTGTGTGGTCTGTCTGAAACAAACCGTTCTCTTTTCTCTATCTCCCTCTCTTTTGCAACCCATGCCTGTTTTGCAGAAGGTAAGCTCGGAAACGTCTCCTCCCAATCATTTGCTTCCGCTCTCATTCCCTGTGCCTCTCTGCCTGGTAATCAATGTGTTGGAGCTGAGAGTATGCAATGTGCAGCTTGCAACACATTTATGTTTGCTTTGCTGTTATGTTTGATCTAAATTTCCTCGCTTGAGTTGCATTTTTGTAACTCTGTTTTTGTTTGAATGGATACTATACAGCACCAACCCTTTCTGAGGACAGATCACTTTCTGGGTCAAAAAGCAATCTGAGATCTATTGCTTCGATTCTACTTTTTTGTTGTTTTTTTACATGACTTAAACATACTCCTATGCAACATTAACCAATTAAAAACAGTTCTGTAGCAATGAGGTTTGTGCAGTAAGCTATAGGCACAATACATTATCACTGCATATCGGCTGTGCTTGAATTGTCCTGCCAATGTTGTTCTTCTCAGACTATTTAAAAAATTATATTTAAAAATTGTAGGTATATGATCACACTGGAATAGATACTTTGTTGTATTTCTTGAGGCACAGCTGAGTGAGCATAATAATTTGCTTTAAAAAGAATTGTTTTAACTGGACTGATGGCCTGCATCTGATGGTCAGTCTGAGGTGAGGGAGGGAGCAGCTGTGAGGCTGCCTCTCACCTGACTCACCATCTTCCAGCTGATGGCATCACTGCATGACTTTTCTTCTGCCTTATGCACCATGTTGTTACTCCTATGACCAGAGAAAGGGAAATATTCCTCGATATGAAGAGACACAAGCCGCAAATAATAGCAATAAAAGTTTCTCAACATGCATTTTATGGCTTTTAAAAGTGTTGAACAAAGTGTTGACAGTGCTGAATAACAACTTAAACAGGAACTTACTCATAAAACAGCTGTTTGCTGTATTCATTCAGTCTCTCGTCATGGTTTTGAAATCTCACATTATGAACTTTGCTGTGTGTTACGGTCTATGGCTCCAGGAAACTGTGCAGGAATCTGATTGGCCAGCAGTAGGCCTAGATTTGCTCTCTGGGCCTGCTGGGTAGACTGAGTTCTACCTTCAGGCTCGTGAAATCATTCAAAATGGTAACACGTTGCCTTCCCAGGACACTAGGGCTACTGAATCAAGTGCACCTACCGTCAACAGCGCACATTTGCAATTTTTTAAATAGGAACTCAAGGCTTTATCATTGGGTTTTGTACAGAAATGTTTGGTGATTGATTAGGAATGCCTTGGAGATGGACCGGTTGGTGACCACTGCTATACAGACATCTGAATATATACATCAGCTGTAATGATATGCCAGCCTTTCTAGACAAGTCACATACTTGTTTCATGTTGGGCAACGTGTATATAACAGACACTTGTGGGGTGTAAAGGATGGGGCTAATATGGCGTCTTAATCACTGTTGGTGTAGCTGTCCAGTGTAGTGAGCAACAATGCAATTTGTTGAAAGCCAGCTGATCTCGCCACAGCGTTCATGATTATGTGTCTGTCAAATGGAATTACATTATTTAATTCATCACAGGCATACAGTGTTTTAACCACTGGGTGGACATACTGTTTGAACAGCCCCTGACCCAGATCCCTTTCGCTCTCTCTCTACCCCCACTCTCCTCTTTCTCCCTCTCCGTGCTTGTCTACCGCGTGATCTCCCTCTCCGTGTTCGTGTACCGCGTGATCTCCCTCTCCGTGTTCGTGTACCGTGTGAACTCCCTCTCCGTGTTCGTGTACCGTGTGATCTCCCTCTCCGTGTTCGTGTACCGTGTGATCTCCCTCTCCGTGTTCGTGTACTGTGTGCTCTCCCTCTCCATGCTAGTGTACTGTGTGATCTCCCTCTCCATGCTCGTGTGCTGTGTGATCTCCCTCTCCATGCTCGTGTGCTGTGTGATCTCCCTCTCCATGCTCGTGTGCTGTGTGATCTCCCTCTCCATGCTCGTGTGCTGTGTGATCTCCCTCTCCATGCTCGTGTGCTGTGTGATCTCCCTCTCCATGCTCGTGTGCTGTGTGATCTCCCCCTCCGTGCTGTCTGATCTCCCCCGCCGTGCTGTCTGATCTCCCCCGCCGTGCTGTCTGATCTCCCCCGCCGTGCTGTCTGATCTCCCCCGCCGTGATGTCTGATGTCCCTCTCCGTGCTCGTGTGATGTCCCTCTCCGTGCTCGTGTGATGTCTGATCTCCGTGCTCGTGTGATGTCTGATCTCCGTGCTCGTGTGATGTCTGATCTCCGTGCTCGTGTGATGTCTGATCTCCGTGCTCGTGTGATGTCTGATCTCCGTGCTCGTGTGATGTCTGATCTCCGTGCTCGTGTGATGTCTGATCTCCGTGCTCGTGTGATGTCTGATCTCCGTGCTCGTGTGATGTCTGATCTCCGTGCTCGTGTGATGTCTGATCTCCGTGCTCGTGTGATGTCTGATCTCCGTGCTCGTGTGATGTCTGATCTCCGTGCTCGTGTGATGTCTGATCTTCGTGCTCGTGTGATCTTCGTGCTCGTGTGATCTCCGTGCTCGTCGGATCTCCGTGCTCGTCGGATCTCCGTGCTCGTCGGATCTCCGTGCTCGTCTGATCTCCGTGCTCGTCTGATCTCCGTGCTCGTGTGATGTCCCTCTCCGTGCTAGCGTGATGTCCCTCTCCGTGCTAGCGTGATGTCCCTCTCCGTGCTAGCGTGATGTCCCTCTCCGTGCTAGCGTGATGTCCCTCTCCGTGCTAGCGTGATGTCCCTCTCCGTGCTAGCGTGATGTCCCTCTCCGTGCTAGCGTGATGTCCCTCTCCGTGCTAGCGTGATGTCCCTCTCCGTGCTAGCGTGATGTCCCTCTCCGTGCTAGCGTGATGTCCCTCTCCGTGCTAGCGTGATGTCCCTCTCCGTGCTAGCGTGATGTCCCTCTCCGTGCTAGCGTGATGTCCCTCTCCGTGCTAGCGTGATGTCCCTCTCCGTGCTAGCGTGATGTCCCTCTCCGTGCTAGCGTGATGTCCCTCTCCGTGCTAGCGTGATGTCCCTCTCCGTGCTAGCGTGATGTCCCTCTCCGTGCTAGCGTGATGTCCCTCTCCGTGCTAGCGTGATGTCCCTCTCCGTGCTAGCGTGATGTCCCTCTCCGTGCTAGCGTGATGTCCCTCTCCGTGCTAGCGTGATGTCCCTCTCCGTGCTAGCGTGATGTCCCTCTCCGTGCTAGCGTGATGTCCCTCTCCGTGCTAGCGTGATGTCCCTCTCCGTGCTAGCGTGATGTCCCTCTCCGTGCTAGCGTGATGTCCCTCTCCGTGCTAGCGTGATGTCCCTCTCCGTGCTAGCGTGATGTCCCTCTCCGTGCTAGCGTGATGTCCCTCTCCGTGCTAGCGTGATGTCCCTCTCCGTGCTAGCGTGATGTCCCTCTCCGTGCTAGCGTGATGTCCCTCTCCGTGCTAGCGTGATGTCCCTCTCCGTGCTAGCGTGATGTCCCTCTCCGTGCTCGCGTGATGTCCCTCTCCGTGCTCGCGTGATGTCTGATCTCTTTATCCGTGCTCGTGTGATGTCTGATCTCCTTATCCGTGCTCGTGTGATGTCTGATCTCCCTCTCCGTGCTCGTGTGTGTGCCCTACCCTCTGTTCCCTGCTGCAGGTCTGCCAGCACCCCAATGCCAGAATGAGAGAGTGGGGGGCTGAGGCTGTGACCTCCCTCATCAAAGCTGGCCTGGCCTACAAACACAACCCCCCTCTGGCACAGAACCAGGTACTACTACTACCCCATCTCGCTCATCTTCACCCAGTAACCCAAACACAGGGAATGCTGGAACATTTCCTGTCTAGAAGTTGGAAGACTGTTACAATGCAATGGAAGGTGTTAAGATGACTAGCTATTAGTCCGCTTCACCATGCCAACCCACCCACACATAGTTGACATGTTTAGATCTTAAGGACACTCCCTGCCCTCTTTCTTTCTCTCTGTCCCCATCTCTCTCTCTCTCACGCTCTGTCAATTCCATTTGAATTTATTGGCATGGGAAACATGTTTACATTGCCAACGCAAGTGAAATAGATAATAAACAGATGTGAAATAAACAGTAAACGTTGCAAAGTTTCAAAGGAATGGAGACAAATAAACGTAAATAGGGATTGTATTTACAATGGTGTTTGTTCTTCACTGGTTGCCCTCTATCCCTCTGTCAGAGGCTGCAGCTCCTGTTGTTGAACCCGCTGAAGGAGCTGTCCAACGTGCTCCATGCAGACATCCGTCAGAAGCAGCTGGAGAGCGTGCTGCAGATCCTCCAGAGCCAAGGGGACAGTCTGGGGCCCGGCTGGCCCTTAGTGCTGGGCGTAATAGGGGCCATCCGCAACGACCAGGGGTGAGAGAGCAAGGGAGGGATGAAAGGATAGATGGGAAGAGCGATAACGTTGAAGCGGTGCAGAGATAATGTGCTTCTTTACTATTTTAGCAGTAGTAACACTTAAAGCGGTAATATGTTACTTTTCGGGCGACCCGACCAAATGTGAGTTAAAGATCTGTCATTCTTATTGAAAGCAAGTCTAAGAAGCTGTAGATCGGTTCTATATTTGCTATGTTTCCCGTTCTTAAGTTTTGTTTGTGTGTCTTTTAATTTTTGTTTTGTACATCAAACAGCCGAAAATAAGATACTTTGTGTTCTTAAGAAGATATTTCACAGCGGTTTAGATTGTACAATGATTCTCTGCACTATGCATTGCTTGTTTTGTCACATAAAATGAAATGAGGCAAACCTTTTTATTTTATTTTAGCAGCCAGGAAGTGGCAGAGCGATTTCTGCGTAGTGCACCTTTAATTGATCTCGCCTGCTGTATTTCCTCCTGTCCCCCAGAGAGTCATTGATCCGAACAGCCTTCCAGTGCCTGCAGTTGGTGGTGACTGACTTCCTCCCCACCATGCCTTGCGCGTGCCTCCAGATCGTAGTGGACGTAGCCGGCAGCTTCGGTCTCCAGAACCAGGAGCTCAACATCAGCCTCACCTCAATAGGACTCCTGGTGAGACTGAACACACCATGATTAACACTAGCCCTAACTCAACATCAGCCTCACCTCAATAGGACTCCTGGTGAGACTGAACACACCATGACTAACACTAGCCCTAACTCAACATCAGCCTCACCTCAATAGGACTCCTGGTGAGACTGAACACACCATGATTAACACTAGCCCTAACTCAACATCAGCCTCACCTCCATAGGACTCCTGGTGAGACTGAACACACCATGACTAACACTAGCCCTAACTCAACATCAGCCTCACCTCAATAGGACTCCTGGTGAGACTGAACACACCATGACTAACACTAGCCCTAACTCAACATCAGCCTCACCTCAATAGGACTCCTGGTGAGACTGAACACACCATGACTAACACTAGCCCTAACTCAACATCAGCCTCACCTCAATAGGACTCCTGGTACGACCGCAGTATGTGGCATATATTGTTTTATATCCTATATAGTATTGAGCTTGTTGATACTGTTATAATTGCTGTTGCGTTCCCCCAAGGTATTACCTTTCTAGTATTTAAACAATGATTTTTGAAAGTGACTGTCTGTGCTAGTGATTTTAGTCAACCTCTCTCCCTCCCCCTGTTTTCCCCCACAGTGGAACATCTCTGACTACTTCTTCCAGAGGGGCGAGGCCATCACCCAGGAGCTAGAGAGGGAGGAGGCCGTGTTACAGAAGCAGGCTCAGGAAAAGGGTGAGCCCCTGAACAGGCCCTTTCACCCGGCCCCTCCCTTCGACTGCCTGTGGCTGTGTCTATACGCCAAGCTGGGCCAGCTGTGTGTGGACCCCCGGCCCGCCGTCAGGAAGAGCGCCGGTCAGACCATGTTCTCCACCATCGCTGCCCACGGCACCCTGCTGCAGCAGTCCACCTGGCACATCGTCGTCTGGAAGGTACCGTCTAGTCACTAACAGTAATCACATGAATGATGCATGGCTGTAGACTCCTATGGCATACTGGAAGCTATTCAAACGTTCAGTCACTGGCCGTCGTCTATCAAGGAAACATGCGGTCAAATAGGATTGTACTTTTGGGATCTGTCAATTTGAACCTGATCATACGTGATTAAGTCCTGCTGCTAATACTTGAAACCACCCAGTATGATCTTAACAACCTTATTGGTCATCTGCCCTCTGGCGGTCAATAAAACCAGGTTCTGTTCCACCTGCTGGACTGTGTGAGGAAGTCTTCCACTACGGCCGATAAGGAAAAGATTGAGTCGGGGGGCGGGAACATCCTCATCCACCACTCACGGGACACAGCTGAGAAACAGTGGGCAGAGACCTGGGTGCTGACGCTGGCAGGGGTGGCTCGTATCTTCAACACCAGGAGATACCTCCTGCAGCAGCTAGGTGTGTGTGTCCCTGTCTGTGTGTGGTCACTCACAAGCTTTTTTTAA
Source organism: Salvelinus fontinalis (assembly GCF_029448725.1). NCBI lineage: Eukaryota > Metazoa > Chordata > Actinopteri > Salmoniformes > Salmonidae > Salvelinus > Salvelinus fontinalis. The sequence goes on from NC_074669.1 coordinate 8,760,483, forward strand.
TTCATCTCTTATGTCTGCACTCAATGACAGGAGGAGGAAGATTAGTGATTTATGGACAGTGCTCCTCCTCCTCATTGCCCTGTCCCCACGCATATGCAAAATACTAATTTAATGAATAGGCCCCAATATTTTCCTCTTCTTACCTGGTTCTGTGTCCACTCCACAGGTGACTTCTTCAAGGCGTGGGAGGTTCTGTTGGACCACATCCAGTCTGCTGCCCTCAGTAAGAACAGCGAGGTCTCCCTGGCCGCGCTCAAGTCCTTCCAGGAGATCCTCCAGATCGCCACACCTGTCAAGGACTCCGCCATGCCCACCGACGCTCTGGCTGCCATGGGTGTTTCCCCCGTCCTCATCGACCCCCTCAGCGCCCCGGGCCCCGGCAGACCCCTGCTGCGCTCCGACTCGATGCTGGAGAGGCTGACGAGCTACAACGGCGCCGAACTCCAGGCCCCTCCACCAGGGGAGGAATCGGCACTGGAGGATGCGGCGCTGTGGTGGTCGGCGTGGAACACCTGGTACCGGACAGGCACAGACAGCACGAGGCCCCCTAGTGGTGGGACGGGGACAGACAGACCCTCCTTCGTCCCCAGCCAGCCCTTCCTGACAGCGTTAGTCCAGATCTTCCCTGCCCTCTACCAGCACATAAAGACTGGCTTCAGCATGGAGGACCTGAGGAAACTGGGGGTGATCCTCCACGGAGCCGTGTCCATACCCATCAGTAGTGACGCCTCGCCCTTCATCCTGCCCTCTTACACCGAGGCTGTCCTCACCAGCCTGCAGGAGGCCGTTCTCACCGCGCTCCACGTGCTGCAGAAGGTGGGTGGGCCGCAGCACAAAAATTCTAACATTTTTAAAGCGAAAGCCAATCCGCACACACACACACACACTGTTAAATGCTCTCAGTTCCCTTTTTATTAGATGGACAAGGTTGCTATTCCTTTGTTGTCCTCTGTTATGGAAACTAGCACATTGATTTAAAGAGTCATTGTTCCTTTTCTCCTGACCTACTAATGGAACAGTATGTGACTGTGTAGTATAACCTTGTTTAAACTGATGGGTGTCAGTAGTGAGTGAGGTTCCCTGGTTCTAGTGAGGTCAGTAGTGAGTGAGGTTCCCTGGTTCTAGTGAGGTCAGTAGTGAGTGAGGTTCCCTGGTTCTAGTGAGGTCAGTAGTGAGTGAGGTTCCCTGGTTCTAGTGAGGTTCCCTGGTTCTAGTGAGGTCAGTAGTGAGTGAGGTTCCCTGGTTCTAGTGAGGTCAGTAGTGAGTGAGGTTCCCTGGTTCTAGTGAGGTCAGTAGTGAGTGAGGTTCCCTGGTTCTAGTGAGGTCAGTAGTGAGTGAGGTTCCCTGGTTCTAGTGAGGGCAGTAGTGAGTGAGGTTCCCTGGTTCTAGTGAGGGCAGTAGTGAGTGAGGTTCTAGTGAGGGCAGTAGTGAGTGAGGTTACTGTCTCTCTGTCTGCAGGCCATCTGTGTGGGCCCAGAGAACCTGCAAGTCATGTACCCAGCCGTCTTTGAACAGCTGCTCCTCTTCGTCGAGTTCTCCTGCAAACCCCCCCAGTACGGCAAGCTGGAAACCAAACATGTGGCCAACGCTAAATACAACCAGGTAACGAATCACAATCTATCTCTCTCTGCCGTTGTCTTTTTTTTATTTTTTTATTTATTTATTTTACCGTTATTTTACCAGGTAAGTTGACTGAGAACACGTTCTCATTTGCAGCAACGACCTGGGGAATAGTTACAGGGGAGAGGAGGGGGATGAATGAGCCAATTGTAAACTGGGGATTATTAGGTGACCATGATGGTTTGAGGGCCAGATTGGGAATTTAGCCAGGACACCGGGGTTAACACCCCTACTCTTACGATAAGTGCCATGGGATCTTTAATGACCTCAGAGAGTCAGGACACCCGTTTAACGTCCCATCCGAAAGACGGCACCCTACACAGGGCAGTGTCCCCAATCACTGCCCTGGGGCATTGGGATATTTTTTAGACCAGAGGAAAGAGTGCCTCCTACTGGCCCTCCAACACCACTTCCAGCAGCATCTGGTCTCCCATCCAGGGCCTGACCAGGACCAACCCTGCTTAGCTTCAGAAGCAAGCCAGTAGTGGTATGCTGCTGGCTGACGCTGTGCAAGTCTCTCGCTCTCTCTCGCTCTCTCTCGATACCGCAGATATTTTCCATTGAAGGAATGTTGAAACATTTTCTATCCCAGTCGTCCGTTTCTTTCCAGGCTTTCTGAAAATGGTCACCCCCCCCCCCCCCTGTCTCGTGACATTAATTAAGCCCCTCCCCTTTATTTTGTCTGGTCCTCATTTGCCCTGCCCCCATTGTTTAAATCAAAAGACACACAGCTAGGTCTTTTAAACCGCATCAGCAGCCATAAACGATCTCTTCTTTCTCTCTCTCTCATTCCCACCAGCACGCTAGCCCCTCAGGCTGGCAGCGCGCTAGCCCCTCAGGCTGGCAGCGCGCTAGCCCCTCAGGCTGGCAGCGCGCTAGCCCCTCAGGCTGGCAGCGCGCTAGCCCCTCAGGCTGGCAGCGCGCTAGCCCCTCAGGCTGGCAGCGCGCTAGCCCCTCAGGCTGGCAGCGCGCTAGCCCCTCAGGCTGGCAGCGCGCTAGCCCCAGGTGACATTTTTCCGGCTTTCGGCAGTTTTTTATTAAATTTTTTTTTAAATTACCTTTTATTTAACTAGGCAAGTCAGTTAAGAAAAAAATCTTATTTTCAATGACGGCCTAGGAACAGTAGGTTAACTGCCTTGTTCAGGGGCAGAACAACATATTTTTACCTTGTCAGCTCGGGGATTCGATCTTGCAACCTTCCGGTTACTAGTCCAACACTCTAACCTCCAGGATAGCTGCCCAAGTTCATCATTATTCCCTTTTCTCAGAATGAAGGACAAGTGAGATTCACTTAACTCGTACAACCCTTTTTTTAAAGTAGGCTATTGGATGATACCTGCTTTGTTCACACTGAGTTCAGAACAGAAGGGAATCTTTAAAACAAAGCTAGGATCTCATCTCAGTGTTATCCTCACTTATTTGTATTCTCACACTTACAAAAAAAAGCCTGTCAAACGGTCTGGTCTTTGATGACATCATCTGGTGTAGCAGCTGCTGTGCCTATCAGGGGAGATGCAGTATGTTGTATTGATGAGTGGTTTTGATTTCATGGTGGTGGCTGAATCAGCTATGCTAATTAACGCTATCGCTACTCTCACCAGTAAAAGCTCCAAGTCTGTCTGTCACTTGACCTGTCAGTCATTCATACTGTCAGTCAGTTTGTTGTTCAATCAAACCGTTAAGAAACATGATTGCCACTCTCAGTCAATTGGTCATTGGCGACAAGTTGGTATAATAACACCAGGCACCAGCAAACAAGTTAACTCCAACCTTCTTCTCGTTGTTCTGTTTTTGTGTCGTACTATCCATCTACTCACTGGATCAACCTTTAGATCCAGCTGTTTGCACCGGTGAGTTCCACCTCCCCCCTTCAGCCCCCTTTAGTACTGTACTGTACTCAGCTGTGTATTACTGCTCAATGGTCCCATCACTACTACAGTAGATGAGGCATTTCACCCACCGCATGCTTGGTAAGACGTTGTCTACATCATCACTCACTCCATGTTACCTACCCCTATCTGTTCTGTCCGTCACTAACCAGTCCCTCCAGGATTTCGCTTGGATCTTTTGTGAAATTTGCAGGCCCAAATTCTTGATTTTGCTTCTGCAATTCAGACATTTTGCATGGCGAATATGCAAGGATTTTTTTTGTCCGATTCGTCGCAACAATTCTGTCAACGAGTTTGTTGACGTGTGAGTTGATTGAACCATATTATGCGGTAAATGTCAGGTGAATTGTTGAAATTGCGAGCCCTCTTTGTGTTCTGTGGTCATGGATCAGTTCTATGTGATAATATTGCGATGGTTTGACTGTTTTATGCGGAAATAGTGTGACGATTGGTCAAATCTTCAAGCCCTCGAATAATATGCTGGGAATGATTGATTTAGCTAAAAGAAAATGATCACGGAATCCTGAAGAGGCTGACTAACCAGTGGATATGCCTCTCTCTGAATCTCCTACCTACCTGTCAAGTCCCATCCTCCTATCACTTCTCTTACTGACTGTTTTAGTGTCGTGCTGTCCATATTAGCACATGTACAGTATTTCTACTACAAGTTATATGGTGCTTTGCTCCTGTTAGTATTTGAATGGAGGGATGTTTTCAGCTTTAGATAACCCCCCCCCCCCCCCCCCCCCCCCCTCTCTCTCTCTCTCTCTCTCTGTACAGGCAGAATGGGTTGCCTTAAACTACGTGCCCTTTGCTGAGAGGTCCCTGGAGGTGGTGGTGGACCTCTACCACAAAACAGCCTGTCACAAAGCTGTCATCAACGAGAAAGTCCTACAGAACATCATCAAGGTGCTGTCTCCAACATCACCAAGACATGTTATTTTGTTTCTAAGTGTTCATGTAAAAGGAGTTGCCCGGAAACTGGAACTCTAGGTGCTGGTTTTGGTTGTGAAACTACTACTCCCTAATTTCAAATGTCAACACCATTCTAAAAATCTTTCATATCTCCCATTAGTCTATCATACTCCAGTGACTAGTGTTTCTGTCATAAATGAGCTGCTCTTTGTCATGAGAAACAACATCTCTTTACAAAGCTGTCAGGTTTTCCTCTATTGTTTCCTGTGGGTCAATGACATACCAAGTTGTTTCCCAACAAGCCCTGGTCTGGTGTGTGTGGGACGATCTGACTCCCATGATCTTCTTAAAGCAACTCCCAGAACCAGGACTACTACTCTGCTACGACCTCATTAGAGAGTTTTTCTATGGATAGGTTCAAACCAACCCTCCTCTCCCTCTCCTGAGAACGGAGGTCATAGCCATAAACCCTTTGGGAGGCCAGCTGTGTATGGAAAGAGGGAGCCGTTTGTCACACAGACAGTCTGTTTCTGTTCCGTTGCTCATTCTTTCCCTGGTTTTGAGACTAAAATGCATAGACATCGATGGCTCAAGACATCATTGTTTAGATGTGTCTGTCATTGATGTTATACCTACAGGTCTCTGCGTCATTAGTGAGTCACACACACAAGACCATCGGGAATACTTTTTTTCCCTCCTGCGCTAGCAGATCGAGCACCAGGCAAGTTGAAGACTCCCATTGTGTTTCCAACGCTGCTTCCCCTCTCGTTACAGAGAATATGCTACACATTATCTCAATCACACTACATCTAAATATGAACCTTTGTGATCTTAATTTCCCCGTTACCCTCTCTCCTTTCCCCCATAGATCCTGAGGAAATAGCCTGGAAGTCGAGCCTAAGTGTTAGCTAATCCACTAGCAGACCGGTCAACCAGGCTGGTCCATACATTGAAGACTCCCATTGTGTTCCAACCCCACTCTTTCTCTCCTTCCTCCATAGACCCTGCGGATGCCCCTGGGCCTAAAGTATGGGTGTCCGTCAGAGAGCACGTGGAAGCTAGCTGTGTCATCCCTGCTGAAGGTGCTATCCACCGGGCTGCCCGTGGCCCGTCAGCACACCTCCTCTGGGAAGTTTGACACTATGTGGCCAGAGCTGGCCAATGCCTTCGAAGACTTCCTTTTCACCAAAAGGTAGGTACACCCTTTCTCAGACAGTTCATAAAAAATATGCGGAGAGATTTCTACATATTGCACCTTAAAATGTAATGTTTTTTTATGTCATTTTTTTTGTTGACGCACCTGAAAGTTCCTCAGATTCTGGGAAACAGGCATTGATTCAGTATTGACACTGGATGGAGGACTGGGTCTTGATTAGCCATAAGGCAGTAGCTTGTTAATTGCGTTTCTGTTTTTGTTTTACAGCACACCTCCAGACAATGTGTCCATCCAGGAGTTCCAGAAGAATGAAGCCATTGACGTTGAGGTAAAAACCTGACCGACTGACCACATGTAACGGATGTGAAATGGCTAGCTAGTTAGCGGGTACGCGCTAATAGCGTTTCAATCAGTTACTTCACTTGCTCTGAAACCTAGAAGTAGTGTTGCCCCTTGCTCTGCAAGGGCCGCGGCTTTTGTGGAGCGATGGGTAACGATGCTTCGTGGGTGACTGTTGTTGATGTGTGCAGAAGGTCCCTGGTTCGCGCCCGTGTCGGGGCGAGGGGACGACGTAAAGTTATACTGTTACATTGATGCTGTTGACCCGGATCACTGGTTGCTGCGGAAAAGGAGGAGGTTGAAAGGGGGGTGAGTGTAACGGATGTGAAATGGCTAGCTAGTTAGCGGGTCCGCGCTAATAGCGTTTCAATCAGTTACGTCACTTGCTCTGAAACCTGGAAGTAGTGTTGCCCCTTGCTCTGCAAGGGCTGCGGCTTTTGTGGAGCGATGGGTAACGACGCTTCGTGGGTGACTGTTGTTGATGTGTGCAGAGGGTCCCTGGTTCGCGAGGGGACGGTTTAAAGTTATACTGTTACACACACTTAAACCAATCTTTGAATTGTATTACTGCTTTTATACCTGCCAATCTCTGAGGTCTGTGTGTGTCCTCTCTGTAGGTGGTGCAGTTGATCAGCACAGAGATCTTGCCGTTTGCCATCTTCATCCCCAAAGACTTTGTTGGCCAGATTATGGCCATGCTTAATAAAGGATCCATTCACTCACAGTCCTCCTCATTCACAGGTAAGGAAAGAACACCAACTCTTATTCCAGTCCCTTTTGCTTTTCCCCTAACGATATGTTAACATAGTCCATACACTTCTGTTGGTCACAATGTATAATTTCAATCATTTGGGTTTTCCTTTTATTAATGAATCTATAATATATAATGTTGGTTAAGGGTTTGTAAGTAAGCATTTCACGGTAAGGTCTACACCTGTTGTATTCGGCGCATGTGACAAATAAAATTTGATTTGATCAAAAACACCGAAAAAACGATGTATTTTCTAGCATCACCTCTGAAACCAAATATTTTTTATGTACGTTTCTCATTCTAGTTATTTAGTAGATGCTCTTATATCACAGTGACTAACAATAAGGGCATTCAAATAGGTATGGCAACCACATATCACAATCTTTGCAAATACAACCATATTTCCCTCCACAGAGGCAGAGGTAGACGTGCGGATGCGGGAGGAGTTCTCCAAAGTGTGTTTTGAGACGCTGCTCCAGTTCTCTTTCAGTAACAAGGTGTCCACGCCCCAGGAAGGCTACATCTCTCGCATGGCCCTCTCCGTGCTCCTCAAGAGGTCCCAGGACGTGTTGAGGCGCTATGTGGACGATGAGAGGCTGAGTGGACGCTGCCCACTGCCCAGGTGAGTCCACTTGCATCACTAAAATGATTTCTAGAACAGGGATGGTGAGACCACGACCCCTGTAGTAGACGCACCAAAACGCAGCATATTTAGCGCTTTTATGCACATTTTTACACAATTTGCATTCAACATTAACAAGAGAGTGCTTACACTGGTAAGTACTTCAGCTGAGAACTGGCATCAGTTTCTCCATCCATATTCCTCTATCTCATCATTTTTCTTCCCCCTAGTCTCTCTCGTCCTTTCTCTTCCCTCCTTTCTCTTTCGTTCTCTTGGTATTCATATAGTGCCTTCGGAAAGTATTCAGACCCCTTGACTTTTTCCACATTTTGTTACATTACAGCCTTATTCTAAAAGGGAATAAATAGTTTCTTCCCCTCATCAATCTACACACACACTACCTCATAATGACAAAGCAAAAACAGTGTTTTTTAGAAATGTTTGCTGTTTTTTTTAATCACATTTACATAAGTATTCAAACCCTTTATTCAGTATTTTGTTGAAGCACCTTTGGCAGCAATTACAGCCTCGGGTCTTCTTGGGTATGACACGACAAGCTTGGCACACCTGTACTTGGGGAGTTTCTCCCATTCTCTGCAGATTATCTCAAGCTCTGTCAGGTTGGATGGGGGGCGTTGCTGCACAGCTATTTTCAGGTCTCTCCAGAGATGTTCGATTGGGTTCAAGTCCGGCCTCTTGCTGGTATCACGCAAGGACATTCAGAGACTTGTCCCAAAGCCACTCCAGCATTGTCTTGGCTGTGTGCTTAGGGTCCTTGTCCTATTGGAAGGTGAACGTTCACCCCAGTCTGAGGTCCTGAGTGCTCTGGAGCAGGTTTATATCAAGGATCTCTCTGTACTTTGCTCTGTTGATCTTTGCCTCAATCCTGACTAGTCTCTCAGTCCCTGCTGCTGAAAAACACCCCCACAGCATGATGCTGCCACCACCATGCTTCACCATAGGGATGATGCCAGGTTCCCTCCAGACATGACACTTGGAATTCAGGCCAAAGAGTTTAATCTTGGTTTTCTCAGACCAGGGAATCTTGTTTCTCATGGTTTGAGAGTCTTTAGGTGCCTTTTGGCAAACGCCAAGCTGGCTGTCATGTGCCTTTTATTGAGGAGTGGCTTCCGTCTGGCCACTCTACCATAAAGTGCTGCAGAGATTGTTGTCCTTCTGGAAGGTTCTCCCATCTCCACAGAGGAACTCTAGAGCTCTGTCAGTGACCAGTCTTGGTCACCTCCCTGACCGAGGCCCTTCTCCCCCGATTGCTCAGTTTGGCCTGGTGGCCAGCTCTAGGAAGAGGTGGTTCCAAACTTCTTCCATTTAAGAATGATGGAGGCCACTTTGTTCTTGGGGACCTTCAATGCTGCAGACATTTTTTGGTACCCTTCCCCAGATCTGTGCCTCGACACAATCCTGTCTCGGAGCTCTACGGACAATTCCTTTGACCTCATGGCTTGGTTTTTGCCCTGACATGCACTGTCAACTGTGGGAGCTTATATTGATAGGTGTGTGCCTTTCCAAGTCATGTCCAATCAATTGAATTTACCACAGCTGGACTCCAAGTTGTAGAAACATCAAGGATGATCAATGGAAGCAGGATGCACCTGAGCTCAATTTCAATTCTCATAACAAAGGGTTTGAATACTTATATACATGGTATTTGTTTTTTTTGTTTTTAATACTTTTGCAAAAATGTCTAAACCTGTTTTTGCTTTGACATTGAGGTATTGTGGGCAGATTGCTGAGTTTTTTTTAAATTAAATGTTTTATCCATTTTAGTGTAAGGTTGTAACGTAGCAAAATGTGGAAAATGTCAAGGGGTCTGAATACTTTCCAAAGGCACTGTATGGCATTGTACCTCCCTGGTAGGTGTACTGTCATCCTAGAATGTGTTCTGTGTTTGTTTACCATGGCGGCATAGTGTAACAGTCTTTTCACTGTCTTCCATAGTGGACAGAGGATGAAGCTTGATTGCCAACTTCTCAGGTTAATAGCATAATTACATTTGCATCCTTCAGATACACACCTTTTTTCAAACTGCTCCTGTTCCTTTTCTATGTGTGTTTTTCTCTATCACCTGAGCGAATTCCACACTGACTGATACAAATTATATACAGTGAGTATACAAAACATTAGGAATACCTGCTCTTTCCATGACATAGACTGACCAGGTGAAAACTATGATCCCTTATTGATGTCAATCCACTTCAGTCAGTGTAAATGAAGGGGAGGATACAGGTTACATTTTTAATACTTGAGACATGGATTGTGTATGTGTGCCATTCAGAGGGTGAATGGGCAAGACAAAATATTTAAGTGTCTTTGAAGAGTGTATGGTAGTAGGTGCCAGGCGCACCGGTGTGTGTCAAGAACTGCAACACTGCCTGGATTTTCACGCTCAACCGTTTTCCGTATGAATCAAGAATGGTTCACCACCCAGAGGACATCCAGACAACTTGACACAACTGTGGGAAGCGTTGGAGTCAACATGGGCCAGCATCCCTGTGGAACGCTTTCGACACCTTGTAGAGTCCATTCCCCAACGAATTGAGGCTGTTCTGTGGGCAAAAGGGGAGGGTGTAACTCAATATTAGGAAGGTATTCGGTATACTCAGTGTATATATTCATGCCTCCAGCTGCATAAAGGGGTTTTCATTTTATTTTTTTCCTATGATTTGTTTGAAGATTTGAAGGTTGGTACTCATTGTATGTCCCCTTGTTTGGTTCTTTTTTTTATGCAGTACATGAATATGTGAGTATAATTATTCCATTCCTTTTATTTTATATTTAGGCAACAAGTGACGGAAATCATCTTTGTCTTAAAAGCTATCAGCACTTTGATGGACTCACTTAAAAAGACCCAGCCGGAAAACGGTGAGTAGAAATAAACTACTTAGGAAACACACTGACACTTATTTGACTATCAAGCCAGGTTTCCATCCAATAGGCGACAGATCTTCATGCGAATATTCCAAAATCATTTTCCCCCAACTTGTTCATATCAAATTTTAAACAACAGGTGTAGACTAACAGTTACATGCTTACTTACAGGCCCTTCCCAACAATGGAGGGAGAAAGAAAATATGGAAATAGAAAATTAAATGCGTAATAATAAATCCACAATGATTAACTATAAATGGGCTATATACACGGGTTACCAGTACCAAGTCAATGTGCGGTGGTACAATGTGACTGAGGTAGATATGCACATAACTAGGAATAAAGTGACTAGGCAACATGATAGATAATAAACAGTATCAGCAGCGTATGTGATGAGGCAAAAAAAGTTAACTATTTAACTAAATACTACTTTTTGAGGATCTGAGGGCCAAATCATTTGTCTCCTGAGGGTGAAGAGGTGTTATCGTGCCCTCTTTACAATTGTGTTGGTGGGTATAGACCATGATAGATCCTTAAGCCGTCAGCATGCTTCAGTTCGGCTGGCGCCTAGCCAAACTTGGCTAACCGAACCGAATGAGTGTGTTTGCATGCTTCCTTAAAAGACCTTCGGTTGAAAAACAAGACAAAACCGGCAATAGTACTGTTTGTCCATTTTGAGACCCCTTAGTCAGAATTAATCTAAGATAGCGCAAGAAATCTGTCATTACAACTACCTATATAAGATGTTTGAAGTATTTTTCAATTAAAACATTTGCATGACAATTAGTCGTCTCTTTGAATGACAACAAAGACTGATCAACAGTATGGATTCTTCACTAATCATCGACGATGGGGCGTAGACTTCGGCTCCAAACTTCGGCTTGTCTCCAGAAAAAATGTTGTGTGCTCGAACAGCCGAAAAAACCCTCACCGAAGTACAAAACGAATGAAAAAACATCACAATGTCGTCATAATATACAGTGCATTTGGAAAGAATTCAGACCCCTTCCCTATTTCCACATTTTTGTTACGTAACAGCCTTATTCTAAAATTGATTAAATAAATGTTTTTCCTCATCAATCAACACACAATACCCCATAATGACAAAGCGGAAAACATGTTTTTAGACATTTTTGCAAATGTCCCAATTTTTTTTTTTACATATCTTTACATAAGTATTCAGACCCTTTGCTATGAGACTCGGAAATTTAGCTCAGTGCATCCTGTTTCCGTTGATCATCCTTGAGATATTTCTACAACTTGATTGGAGTCCACTTGTGGTAAATTCAATTGATTGGACATGACTTGGAAAGAGATTAATAGAGATTAGAGATTGTCATCTGTGGAACTATTGGAGTGGGTCCAGGGTTTCTGGGATGATGGTGTTGATGTGAGCCATAACCAGCCTTTCAAAGCATTTAATGGCTGCAGATGTGAGTGCTATGGGGCAATAACCTGTCTAAATGACTATCTTGCCGTTCTTGGGCACAGAGACTATGGTGGTCTGATTGAAACGTGTAGGTATTAGACTGGTTCAGAGAGAGGTTGGAAATGTCAGTGAAGAAACTTTCCAGCTGGTCAGCGCATGCTCCGAGTACTCGTCCTGTTAATCCGGCTGGGTTTCCCTTTGTAAACCTTGATAGTTTGCAAGCCGTACCACATCCGACAAGCGCCAAGAGCCGGTGTAGTAGGATTCGATCTTAGTCCTGTGTTGACGCTTTGCCTGTTTGATGGCTCGTCGGAGGACGTAGCAGGATTTCTTATAAGCGTCTGGATTAGTGTCACGCTCCTTGAAAGTGTCAGCTCTCGCCTGCAGCACAGTGCAGATGTTACCAATAACCCATGGCTTCTGGTTGGTATATGTATGTTGGTATATGTGGTAAACTCCTCAATGCCTTGGGATGAATCCCGGAACATATTCCAGTCGGTGCTAGCGAAACAGTACTGTAGTTTAGTTTAGCATTCGCTTCATCGGACCACTTTCGTACTGGGCGCATCACTGGTACTTTCTGTTTGACTTTTTGCATGTTAGCTTTGTATGTGTTTCTGTGTGTGGAGTAAAGGTGATTTGGAGTAAAATATGTCACCTGTGCCTCTAGTTGCGCAGGTGACAGGCTGGTAGAAATGAAGTTAAATGGATTTCAGTTTCCATGCATTAAAATCGCCGGCCACTAGGAGCGCCGCCTCTGGATCAGCATTTTCTTGTTTGCTTATGGGCCCTATACAGCATGTTAACTGTGGTCTTAGTGCTAGTATCGGTTTGTGGTAGTAAATAGACAGCTACAAAAAATAGTAAATAGTATGGTCTACAGTTTAGCATGAGGTATTCTCATGAGTCTCAAGACTTCCTTAATATTAGAGATTGCGCACTAGCTGCTGTTAAGACACCCCTGCCCCTTGAGCTTACCCGACGCTGCCGTTCTGTCTTGCTGATGCATAGAAAGCCCAGCTAGATGTTTATTGTCCTTGTTCAACCACAACTCTGAGAAACATAGGATATTACAGTTCTTATGTTGCTGATAAAATTCTGTACGTGATGACGGAATGCACATAAAAACACTTTTGCAGTTAAATTCCCATGTACCGACTAAAGAATACAAGTTAAATGGGTTTCCATCACATGTTCAACTCTACTGATGGTTTGTAAAAATTAAATTGTTATATAGGGAATGTGCCCACTCTGGTCTTGGCGCATGTACATTAGCCAACAGCTGGCAGATACAGTGTGGGTAGGTTTGCCTACATGATGAGATTATTATGGACAGAAGAGGGAGATTATTTTAATTTATCAAACAGTAGCCAAGCATCGATCATCATGTCACCAGAATAAGACCCTTGATATTTATTGGAAAGGAGCATTAATCTCATCACTGTGCACTTTTACCACACGTTGAAGTTCATCATACCTTATTTAATCTGTAGCCTAATAATCTGCATGCTTTCCTGAGTCGTAGTCGGAGGACCACACACGATGTCATCGCGTGACTTCCAAGTTTACTTTCCATATGATGGTTATTATATAAATATTTGCGGATAAAGATGTTTCCACCACCATTTTTTCACAAATTTTACAGACACATAAAGATCCTGCCTTGTCTAGCGTATTTAGTTTTGTTGACATTTGGAAAGTTTGCCTGTCGTGAAATGTTTTATCCGAAATGTACTTTAATCACATAAGGTTGGATGGAAACCTGGTTTCAGTCATTATTAATTTGTGTCACAGTACAATGGGGAATGTTTGCAAATGCAATTTATATCTGAAGAGAGATTTGTATGTACCCTGTTAGGTCAATTTACAATGTTTGATTTTTGGAATCAGAGGCAAAAGTAAGGCATTCAAAGTGCCTTTGAGGTTGTTTATAACCTCATTTATCCAGACAAAAAGTCATTTATATTTCCCTCTGGCTTTCCATAAAAATAATGATTTATTTAATTGCTTTCTCTCTCACATCTGTCTCTGTGGCTCTCTCCTTTTCCTCTCCTCTCCCTTCCTTCTCCCTCTGCGTCTTCTTCCCTTTCCTCTTCTTCTCTGCTATCCTCTCTGTTCCACTCCTCCCATCTTCTCCTCTGCCCTCCTTCCTTTCCTCTGCCCTCCTTCCTTTCCTATCCCCACATTGCATCTCTTCTGCCTTTCTCTTTCCCCACCGCATTCCATGCCATCCCATTTTGTGTGTGTGTGTCCTACAGTGGATGGGACCACGTGGGCCCAGGTCATTGCACTGTACCCTACCCTGGTGGAGTGCATCACCTGCTCCTCCTCTGAGGTCAGCTCAGCACTGAAGGAGGCCATGGGGCCCTTCAAAGACTTTATGCAGCCCCCTGTCTCCAGAGTACAAAACGGAGAGTCCTGACTGTTCCAACCCCTTTTTATAATGAAGGAATTCATAATGAATGTGTCCTCCTGAGACCCAAACACACACTTCTTCACACAAGTGGATAGACGGACGGTCTCTTTTACTTCATATGAGCCCATCTAACAGACAGTAACCAGTGGCAACTGAGCTCCCCCGGCGACTGCTCGGTCCTCAACGAGAACTCTGACCTGCTACACACGACATCATCAATGTATGCTTCTAATACACGCTGGTTGATACCACCTCCCATTCTCATTCTGACTGGCTGGACTTGTGTATTAACTGCTACAGTAAAACAATTGCAGTGTTTTCTTTTGGGTTTTCGTTTGTTTTATTTTGATTTCTTGAATAGAGTCGATGTACAGTGTGTGGTTAGTGTTGATGTAATTAAGAAAAAACTAAAAGTACTGGAGCTATATGGACCTTTAAAAAGATTGAGGGGGAAAGATGAGATTACCTTTTGAAGTTTTCAACATCTAGGATTTTATTCCAAATCTTACTGTAACATTCCATGTCATATTTTAGCTGACCTGAGAAGTGTACTTGTCTGTATAAAATAAATGGGAGAGTTCTACAAATAATTAAATGATTTCTGTGTGTGCCTCGGTGATGTCCTGTCCTTAACCCTGTAATTGACTTGTATGTCGCTCTGTGTCATTTTCTTAAGCATCTAAGATTGTGGCAGAGCTTGCTGACTTGAGTGTAGAAAACACATTTCCCACAATCCTAAACAACTAACCTCCTGAATGGCATTTCCCAAAAAATTATATCAGAGGAATTCTGATGAATGGGTGAGTGTCATGGCCATAGAATGAGGACTTAGAATACTAGAAGGTCAGGGAGTTGGTCAACCATGGTTTGCCAGTGTTGTGATAAGATATTGTGTAAAATGCTGAATATGAAAAATATATCTGCATTGTATGTTTGTTAGCTAGCTAGTCAGACAGTTTTAGAGGAATGATTCCATAATTAGAAATATCAACTGCCAATATGCCTACATTCCATTCAAACAATGCTGTCAATCTACAGCCATACACTGGCTCAGATCAGTTGGTGATAGGACTTAGACAAGTTGTAAATGCAACGAGTACTGATATTGTATCATAATACACTCAACGCTTTCCAAGAAAGACCATACAATTTTAAGATTTGTTGTTTACTATATTTTAGAATCAATTTTTACAGAAAATGTGTTTACAACCTGTCTAAACTGTATTTATAGTTATATGACAATATTTTAGGTTGACAATTATATTAGACACATTTCTGATGTTACTTTTATTTTCCTGCATAAGTAAAATCAGGATTGTGCCTCTACTGCCATTCATTCCAATGAGACTGGTTTGGATTTCTCCCTAACCAATATGGCTGCCATTTTCAGTCCTTTCTGGAACTTTGAGGGATTATGACAAATCCCCTCTAGTAATTTAATAGTATAATGCTATGTATAAAACTGCTAACTTTCTCTGTGCCACAAGCCAAAAACAATAAGATATCGCTTTTGGGATGTAGCCATATCGTGCAAAGCAAGAATTATATTTGGTTGTGACCATGTACCTTCACGTTAACAGTCGCGCAAGAAGGGTTGTGAAGTTTTCCATTCTTGCGACAAACTGGAGCTTGAGGTTAGGTCATATGAGGGAAACGACCGCAGGTTGTCTGGTGCACAGGGGAAAGGGGAGGAGTAGACTGGGGGAGGTCTTGGGCGGGGTTTCCCCTCATATTTCAACTCTGCCCATGATACGACCGTCTGCTCACTGCGCTCAGGAGATCGGATGAACATAACCAGCCACAAGCGCGTGGAACCGTACGTATCAGGTCGGAATTATATGAGAAAAATGCATTCGTTATAATTGGCAGTTGTGATTTCTGCTATTTCAGTGTGTTTCTATCGGCATTTGACCATGTACTGGCTGAGGTAGTAGTTTGTGCTGTTGGTTGGGTTATGACATTTCCCGCTATGGAGATGACTGCGCAAGCTACTGCCTTGCCAGTGCTGGTATTCGACTTCAAGCCGAGGATTTTCCTGTTTATTTGTTTTAAAAGGTAAATATAAATATATGATAATGTTATACGTTGTTACAATGGAGCTGTGAAAGTAGTCTAGCCACTGTATTGTTACATTGTTGCAACATTCCTTCCGTTTTGCCTTGGCTATGAAGGTTCCAGAAGTGGCAGCAGTTATGATTTTTTACTCAAATAAAATGCTATTCAAGGGGGAAAAGCTGCTTGTGTGTAATTTTGAGCATTTCACATTTCATCGATTTTTTGATTTTGATTTGGTTGCATTTTTTTGATTTGATATTATCTTGGCTGCCATGATTGCATTTCCTACAAAAAATAGATACTCATTTTCAATAAAGGTTAATTGTACACCAGGGATAAAAATGTGAAGCAAAGAAATATTTTCTTATATATACAGCTATTAGGTTTTACCCTTAGGCAAAGTGGCTGCTGCGTCTCTCTTCAATCTGGAAAGCATGTATGATGGGTGATAGATAGTGCTGTTGCTATGAAGAGAGAGCGAGCTGTGACGTGGCTCCTCTACTGCCCACTCATAAAACTGGCCTGCTACAGCCTACAGACAGCCAGTCAGGCTAGGTATATGACTAACCATGACGTCCTTTGTTGATGTTTATCATACGTTAAGTCACTGGTGAGTGGTAGCTGTACTCCAACACGTGACACCTTATTGTAAAGCAAACGTCTAAAGGCAGGTGGCCAATTTTAGCCAAGGCACGTTGATAGAAAAATGTGCAGCGTTGTACAGTGTTGTTCCTTTGGCACCACTGACTGACCTCGTAATCTGATGACTCAATTAAATCATCATCAGATGTGCCACAGACAGACACAGTATGTAAACTACTGTACAGAGAACTTACACATGATCCAGCTTGCCAATGCTGCTCAGCACAAGGCTTCATGTGTCTCTAAACTGAGTTGTGACTGTCTGGCTGGCTGCAGTTTACTGATATGGGTCATGCATTGTGACTTACCCTTTTAAACCCTAGCTGAGATAGCTAGCTGCTGGCCAACTGTACACAGTATCATCTGCCTGCCCTGTGCTGAGCCCTGAATCAGTATGGCAGCCGAGTCTCGTGGTGGATGGGGATGGAGACTGGCCTGGGTAATGCGTCCCTGAAACTGTACAGCCATGCAGGCTGCAGTCCTCCAGCAGGAGTTCAGAGCTGCCAGTCTCAGCCGAGACCGTGGCTATGTGAAATGGCACCCTATTCCCTATACAGTGCATTACTTTTGACCAAAGCCCAATGGGTCATGGTCAAAGTAGTGCACTATATAGGGAATAGGGTGCCAGACAGACTGTTTTGCTCTGTGAAGTTGCTGTGCTGACTGAAGATTGGATCCTACTACACTTGACCTTCCTACACTGACAAGCTGCAATATTTATCTGAGCAGGTTTATGTTAACAACTTGGAGCAATTTTTTTCTCACACCAGCACCTTTTTAGCATTGGGGCTTTGGATGGGTAGTGTATGGAGAATACAGTATTCTGCAGGGACATGACTGGCTGCCTCCTTTTGCCCATTTCTGTCCCTTCATGATCCCCAGATGGAGATGTCATCCCCTTCAGAGGTAACAACAACTATATTGAACACTCATTTACTCGTCTTGACTTAAGTAACCCTTAGTTTCCATCTCTTTTGCATACACTGACTGAGCTGGCTGCACCATTCCCATCAGTACTGATATAACATGGAAGAAGCATTGTGAGAGTTCCCCTTGTACTGAGTGTCTCACAGATGGTACAGTACAGTGAGTGAAGGAGCCAGTGCGGATAGCTATATGGTAATGTAGGAGTTATGGAGGATAGCCTCTCGAGCTCGGCCTATCCAGACCCAGTCATCCATCTTGTGTGGAGGTTCCCATTTGAGTCGGCTGCAGATAAATCAGCTTCGGGCCGTTCAGGCCCCAAGGCAGTAAATTAGAGCCACTTCCCAGTGGAAAATCAGCCTGCTCCCTCCGATGATTATCGTCACAGCTGCATCCTGGAACGGAACCGGCTGCCGCAGCCTCCACTGCCGCACCTTCCTCTGACGGACCGGACAGGACCATCTGCCTCTGGGTGTGAACGACACACCCCACATGCCTTTACATTGCACAACACTGTAACACTAGTCAATGGGAAGTAACACCAGTCAACAAAAAATGTTTCCTAAGACAAGTCCATATGGACTGTTCCTCTCAAAGCACCAAAATAACAAGGGTTACACATAGACAAAAGGAAAAACAGAGGTGGCAATCCAAGAAATATGTGAAGTCTATCATTTTTAAAACTTTTTTTTAAGCTGTTGTTCCTTTCTGGCCTTGTAGCTGATTCTGCAGGTTGAGGCATTGGTTTCAAGCCTTCACCAGAGTATAGTGCTACATCAACACTGGTACTGTAACACATGTCATTTGCAGTGCATCATTACCACTTACAGGGTGAGAAGGGGGGGGGTGCTGGTTTTCCAAGCTGCTAATGCCTCAGCTAGGTTGTGAACCTGTAGTGTGTAGTGTTGACTTACAGCCCAAACCCAAGTGGATGTAATGATATAGTGCATCTATACTGAACAAAAATATAAACGAAAGATGGAAAGCGTTATCCCATGTTTCGTAAGCTGAAGTAAAAGATCTCAGACATTTTCCATATGCACAAAGAGCTTATTTCACTCAAATGTGCATAAATTTGTTAACATCCCTGTGAGTGAGCATTTTATCCATTGTCAAGATAATTGATCCACCTGATAGGTGTGGCATATCAAGAAGCTGATTAAACAGCATGATCATTACACAGATGCACCTTGTGTGGAGACAATAAAAGGCCACTAAAATATGCAGTTGTGTCACACAACACAATTCCACAGATGTCTCAAGTTTTGAGGGAGCATGCAATTGGCATGCTGACTGCAGGAATGTCCACCAGAGCTGTTGCCAGATATTTAAGGTTCATTTCGCTACCATAAGCCGCCTTCAACTTCATTTTAGAGAATGTGGCAGTACATCCAACCGGCCTCACAACCGCAGACCACATGTAACCACGCCAGCCCAGGACCTCCACATCCAGCTTCTTCACCTGCAGGATCGTCTGAGGGGGGTGCTGAGGAGAATGCTTTTTGTGGGGAAAAATGTATTCTGATTGGCTGGGTCTGGCTCCCAAGGGGGTGCGCCCCTGCCCAGTCATGTGAAATCCATAGATTATTAGGGCCTAATGAATTTATGTCAATTGACTGGTTTCCTTATATGAACAGTAACGCAGCAAAATCTTTGAAATTGTTGCATTTATATTTTTGTTCAGTATAATAACTCAGTGAAACGATAAGGAACTGTAAACACAGTCTACCTACTCTTACTACATGATTCTGCTCATAGCTCACATGCCTTACATGTGAAACATTTTGACCTTTACACCAACTCTGCTCCTATTTCCCTTTAGCTTTCCTCTCAATATCTATTCAGTTTCCCTATACAGTCATTGATCCAGTTATTGATTGTAAGGTGCTTACTGTGCGTACCTCTACCTCATCACATTCACAGTGGCAGGCAGGGATGATGAGTATGGACCCTTGCCTTTCCCTGTCAGCTAAATACTACCTTGGTTACTTCTGTCCTCTGCTTCGATACCATGTGATGACCTTGGAAAAAACAACCCACCCACAGACAGGGCTGACTGTGTCATCGCTGCCTTACAATCTGGACCACACACATACGCGTGGGGAGAGTAGGAGTGGACTGCCAGATCAATGCTGGCCTGACTGTATGGGAATTTGTGGTGTAAGGGTTGTATGGACCAGATGGCTCTCAGACTCCTGCAGAGGGCCTGGGAGTGTCAGACACAGCACTTTGAGATCCACTACAGATTGTGTGTGTGTGTATGTTTGCGTTCGAGCATGCGTGCGTGTATACGTGGGTGGATGGGTATGTGTGTGTGCGTGTCTTTCTTTTTATCACCACTCAAGGATAGGATCATGTGGCCAGATAAGACTTCTGGAACATACAGTTATGCAGTGAGTTAAATCCACAATAACAATACTGTTATAGTAATGGTCACTGGTGGTCCATAAACCCTCACTACACAACCTCATTCAATATGATTCCACTAATCAAACATGAATTTACTCAGAAACAAGATGGCAACTAGCAGTGAATTAAGTGTGTTTTCTCAAAAAATTAATGTGTTTGATAATACAATATTTAGAGGGTTAAAGATCCATTATGATAGGCTGCCTCAACATTCCTAGAGTGTTGAGTTCTGAATAAGACACTCAAATCATTCTCACACAGACCTCACCAGCCAGGTGGAAAACTTGCAGTTCAGCAAGGCTGACTAATTGGTCTAAAGTCTAAACTATTCCATCTATGAACTTCAGGTGTGGTAAGACTCCTTTCTCTTATTGCCACACTCTCTTCAATCCTGTATTAGGCTGCGTTTACACAGTGCCCATTTCAGATATTTTTCCACTAATTAGTCTTTTGACCAATCACATCAGATCTTTGCACATATCTTTTTCAGAGCTAATCTGATTGGTGAAAAAAAAAACAGAATTGGGCTACCTGTGTAAGAGTACTACTTGGCTTGTTCTCTGGAATACAAAGCAGAATCAGTGGAATCCATCCAAATTGAATATTAGCCCTCATCTTAAATGCAGCTGGACTCAAGTACATTTCCCATTTATGAATATTGACATATGTGGAACTTTACTTTCAGACAGGGCAAGGATATGATATTCTGAACTTTCTCTCGGTGGTGTAGTATGCTCAGACAATACGCTTTATAAAGCTCAAAATGTACGTACACTGAACAAAAATATGAACACAACATGTAAACTGTTGGTTGCATGTTTTATAAACTGAAATAAAAGATCCCATAAATTTGCCATATGCACAAAATGCTTATTTCTCTCAAATGTTGTGCATACATTTGTTTACATCCCTGTTAGTGAGCATTTATCCTTTACCTAGATAATCCATCCACCTGGCAGGTGTGGCATAAGAAGCCGATTAAACAGCATGATCATCACACAGGTGCACCTTATGCTGGGGACAATAAAAGGCCACTCTAAAATGTGAGGTTTTGTCACACAACACAATGCCACAGATATCAAGTTGAGGGAGTGGGCAATTTGCATGCTGACTGAAGGAATGTCCACTAGAGCTGTTGCCAGAGAATTTAATGTTACTTTCTCTACCATAAGCTGCCACCAACGTCTTTTTAGAGAATTTGGCAGTATTTCCAACCGGTCTCACAACCACAGAACACGTGCATCGCGTTGTGTGGGCGAGCGGTTTCCTGATGTAAACATTGTGAACAGAATGCTCCACGGTGGCGGTGGGATTATGGTATGGGCAGGCATGAGCTACGGACAACGAACACAATTGCATTTTATCAATGGCAATTTGAATGCACTGAGATACTATGACGAGATCCTGAGGCCCATTGTCATATTATTTATCCGCCACCATCACCTCCTGTTTCAGCATGATCATGCACGGCCACCTGTCACAAGGATCTGTAAACAAGTCCTGGAAGCTGAAAATGTCCCACTTCTTCCATGGCCTGCATACTCACCAGACATGTCACCCATTGAGCATGTTTGGGATGTTCTGGATCAACGTCTACGGCAGCGTGTTCCAGTTCCCGCCAATATCCAGCAACTTCGCACAGCCATTTTAGGAGTGGGACAACATTCCACAGGCCACAATCAACAGCCTCAACTCTTTGAGGTGTGTTGCACTACATGAGGGACATGGTGGTCACAACAGATACCGACTGGTTTTCTGATCACAGCCCTTCCTTTTTCTTTTAAGGTATCTGTGAAATCCATAGATTAGGGCCAAATTTATTTATTTCAATCGCCTAATTTCCATATATGAACTAACTCAGTACATCTTTGAAATTGTTGCGTTTATATTTTTGTTCAGTATAGACATTGACAAAAATATATTACATACAAACCCGGTGTGGACAGTTGCATGGGTGTCATACGATCCCCCAGTCTCCCACGAGCCTTCCTTTCTCCCTCGCAGAAGCTCCATCTGCCAGTTGGGCATTTGTTCTAACTGATCGGCCTACCCCTCACCCCATGGGACTCTGACAGGGAGTTGAGTATCATGACACTGTGTCACAACGAGTGCACAGACACACCAGAGTGCCCCTGCTAAGCTGCTCTAGTTCCCTGGCTGTGTGTGATTGGTGGTGGTGAGGAGGCGGGGCAGTGCTGTGATGGGTTATTTCTCAATTCATATTCCCCTCGATTCCTCAAATGCATTGGAGAAAAAGGTCTGAGGGGAGGGACCTTGAACCTACTCTTCCAATACAGGTAAGAAAAAAGGCAAGGAGTCACAATGTGAGGAATAACAGAAAGACAAATGGAGAGCCCTGGTAAAAGAGCAACCAGCCAGTCGACCTCCTCCCTCCAGATGTCTGCTTCCCCAGGGGGCCAGCCTGCCATACAGGGTTCACCAGAGCACTGCTTTACCCCGGAATCAATCACCACCTCTTGTAGCACCTTCCATCTGTCTAAAGCAAAACACTTAGTGCAGTCTGGGGATTGAGAGCTGAACACTCTAGACAAAGGCTTCCTACATCAGTATGTCTACTGTATCTATCTGATATATAGAACTATCTAAATCTGTTGTGGTAAATACTGTAGACACAATGGTACTTTGTGTAAATGAGTGTACCCTTTGTAAACAGTTCCTTATGAAACATTTACAAGAAAAAAGGCTTCAATCCGCTCATAGTATTTTTAATCCATTTGAAAAGCAATCCTTCAAATTATTTTCTTCTTCGCATTTTCCAAAACATTACAAATGCCTGTTGACTTCATTTCTTTTCTTGTGGCTTAAGAACAATGTAGAGCACATAGAGTAGTACAAAGGAGAGAATTGTTCCAGAAGTATCCTTTACATTTTATTTACACTTATGTTTACATTCTGCTTGAGGCTCTATTCAATACATACAGCTGAATTCGGAAGTTTACATTCACTTAGGTTGGAGACATTAAAACTCGTTTTTCAACCACTCCACAAAATTCTTGTTAACAAACTATAGTTTTTGCAAGTCGGTTAAGACTTGTGCATGACACAATTAATTTTTCCAACAATTGTATACAGACAGATTATTTCACTTAATCACAATTCCAGTGGGTCAGAAGTTTACATACACTAGGTCGAATGGCATTAGAAGCTTCTGATAGGCTAATTGACATCATTTGAGTCAATTGGAGGTGTACCTGTGGATGTATTTCAAGACCTCAATCTATAGAAAATTTGTGGGCAGAACTGAAAAAGTGGGTGCGAGCAAGGAGGCCTACAAACCTGACTCAGTTACACCAGCTGTGTCAGGAGGAATGGGCCAAAATTCACCCAACTTATTGTGGGAAGCTTGTGGAAGGCTACCCGAAACATTTTACCCAGGTTAAACAATTTAAAGGCAATGCTACCAAATACTAACTGAGTGTATGTAAACTTGGGAATGTGATGAAAGAAATAAAAGCTGAAATAAATCATTCTCTCTACTATTATTCTGACATTTAAAATAAAGTGGTGATACTAACTGACCTAAAACAGGGAATTTGTTCTTGGATTAAATGTCAGGAATTGTGAAAAACTGAGTTTAAAATGTATTTGGCTAAGGTGTATGTAAACTTCCCACTTCAACTCTATTGAGTAAGTTCAGCGTTACAGTGTGATTAAAATGTAAAGCCAATGTTCCCACGCTAGCGGAGACCGCATTCACGGTAAACACTGCTTAATTCGGCTTAATCTGAAATTAGCTTTACATTTCTATCACATAATCTGTAACGCTTCGGCGATCCAGACTGAATAGAGCCCTGGGCCTCTTTCTGCAATGTTTTGAGCAGGTCAGTCATAGAGAAATAGATGAGTAAAGTTTGTGTTATCAGAACAAAAACACTTTGAAACAGCTTGAAAAGAAACATGCCAAATACATTAAAAGGAACAGAGACAAATGAACATGACTAGACTAATTTGATTGGACTCGAAACAGTGCGGTCTTAGTCAGCGACACACACATCAACACCTCCCTAACAACGGTTTTAAACAACTCAGAGATTAATCCACTTAAAACGACATCTAGCAAGTCCCAAATTCTGACATCATTAGTGACTGTGTGAGTGTTTTTAGAGCGCCAGTGGCATCAGTAGAGGTCCCACGGCAGTAGGAGAGATGTGTACAATGTCCATTAGTGTAGTTCATGACTGGACATCCAGGAACATTGTCATCATACTGCATTGAATAAAGGAAGTGCACCTGGCATTACATCCTCTATTTTCTTATCCAGAAAATGGAAGAGGTGGAAACCCAAGAATACACTGTACATCCTTCATACTGTATCTGAACAGCAATCGATTCAGGTTAATGCCCTAAATGGTTAGTTTGCAGAGTATTGTTCAGCAAAGTGTAAATACCAGACTGCATAATAACAAGGATTCAGGATAAAATAAGAATTCCTGTAGAGCAGAGGAGGCTGGTGGGAGGAGCTATAGGACAGGCTCATTGTAATGACTGGAATGGCATTGAATGAACAGCGTCAAACCTTGTTTCCATGTTTGATGTGCTTGATACCGTTCCATTTTTCCATTCCAGTCTGTACGATGAACCGGTCCTCCAAAAGCTCCTCCCACCAGCCTCCTCTGGTACAGACACATTTTCTGTATAGCATCCGGCATGAGAATCGGTCACATAGCTCCCTGAGTTGTGACACACGTTCAGTAAACTACAAGTAAAGATCACTTAAAAACAACAAAAAACAGAGAGCAACAGTTTTCATACCAGCATTCAATTTAATCTCATGTGTTCCTCCCAAGCACTTGCTAATCAATGTATCTGCTTAAGGGATGTAACTCTAGCCTTCAAGGACTGAATGTTCATTTGAGAGATCCACACTCGTAACTTGAACTTTTGAGTAAATCAAGCACGTCTCAATAAGATAAAATGACAACCATGTCTCAATTTAGGATTCAGCTGTAAGAACATTCAGTAAACTTGACCCATTTTACATCCTATTCATGTCGCTATACAGTTTCCCTAATTTTCCCAATATTTTTTACAGAGCTAAACTAAGCTATATTTGTATGAAAACTAGTGACAATTAATTAAGGAATGGCTGTTTCATATTTGAAAAGTAAACGAGCACGCAAACAGGATGATGCAAACAAGTATTTGACATATAGAAACATAAAATGTTAAACGGGCAAGGGATTGAATATCTTGTTTAAAACAAAGCAAAAACATGAGGTAGCTGTTTCACAATTATGTATCAAATGTGTTCCTTCACATCCTTTAAGTAAATCCACTTTCAGGGTCATCGCAATGACAAAGAAAAAACAAACCTATCAAAATTAAGAAAAAAGAAACAATGAGAGATTAACATTGTCACTGGCAATACAACGACCATAAGACTGACTTCATTCACCTTACACTTAGAGAGGAACACTAGTTCTGAAAGCTGAAGGCTATAGTTTGTCTGTGGTAGGACTGTACTGTCTAGGTCAGTGACTTATGTATGTAATGGATCATAGGGACAGGAGAGGTTTCATAACGTACAGTATATACAGACAACTCAAAACAGGTTCTTTACACTGTAAAGCATGGATATCTAAAATCCATTCATTTAAGCATTTTTACCTGTTCATAATCAGTAATATAGTAACAATATCTCATCTAAAAAGGATAAAAAACAATCCCATAAAGCATTGCACTTGAAAGAGTCCATTTGTCTTTCCCCATGCGATATACATAAGAGAAGTATTGCCTTTGTGAAAGCAATACTCTTCCATTGCATCAGAAAATATTTGGCTATGCAGAAGCCGTAGCCTACTGAAAAACAACAAAGAGTTGGTTATGAATTACTCGAAATACATGGCCCCGGTAGGCCTTTAAATCCAGAATTGTCCTTTGTTCCTTTGCAGCACAGAAACACAAGAAGAAACTGAAGGTACTGTATATTGGAACATCCTGAGATTTTCCTTCCTTTCACAAGAGACAAGAACAATCATGCTACCCTGTACTGTACAACAACCAGCAGCCATTTTGTTTCCTCAGGAAAACCGTTCGGGATGAAGCACTGTGAGAGCACCAGGGCATTGATTTTAGGACAGAGGGGATAGGATAGATGGGAGAGGGGGGCAGCCTGTCTAGAGTCCCATGGTGGGTGGTGAGCTGGTCCTTAGCTAGATCTGCCGGTTGGGAGAACACCTACAATTGCACCCTATTCCTACATAATGCAATACTTGTCATGGCCTTGGCCTAAAGTAGTGCACTATATAGGGTGTCATTTTGGACACAGAACCTGTCTAGAGTCCCATGGTGGGTGGTGGTAAGCTGGACCTGGGCTACGGCTAGGTCTGCAGGTTGCCGTACCTCAGAGGGATGATGTAGACAGAGATGTCGTCTCCGGAGCCCAGACGTTCGTTGGCTATCCTCCAGCCTCGGTCCTTCAGGACCCCCCGTGCCCTCATCACCAAGTCCTGAGCTGCCATCGTGTACCTGGGTCACAATGGAAGAGACAAAAGACAGTTAGAAGACACTATGGACAATATACTTTGACATAGGGCAGACAGTTGTATTCATCTCCATACAGTGTGTGAACAAAGAGCAAGAGAGAGATGACATTACAACCTACACTTTAGAAAGTCTCTACACTCTCCCACCAGTCATCTGGAGCTTACTTAACCCAGTGGTGGGCCGTCAGGGCCAGCAAAGCCTTCTCTGCTGGCCTAAACATCATCAGAATATAATTTTTTTTTTAAAATATATTTTCCCACAAATATGTATTCAATTATTCCCCAGAGTAAGAGTTATACTCTTTATTTCATAGCTTTCTTCTTGGTTGCACTGCTTCCAGCCCCAGGTTGAGATTTGGAGGGCTGTTCTTTATGTTAGATCTTTTATCCAATCATATTCAGCCATCATGTGTTGCCAGGGGTCTAAAATCTGCCCTCATGCCTTCAGAATCAACAGTGCGGGCGATTTTAGCTTAATGTGAATGGAAATGAAAATTTAGTGTCAACCAATCAGCTTTAGAGTTGGCTATTGTACGCCTGCTGGCTGGCTCCAGTGTTACACAGGAGCCAGCTAGCAGGCGTAGTGCGTGCACGTCTTTTGATTGGATAACCAATATTGAGAGGCAGGTCCTATGGGCAGGTCTATGCAGAACCTCAGAACTAGGAAACTGAATTTGATAAACTAATTAATTTGCGTACTACTAAGCTGTTTTTTCAACCCACAATGGCGGAAGGAGGAGAAGATATAATTATATCCTCGACCAAATTGATAACGCCATTCTCAGCCCGACGCCGACACTACAAAGCCTGTCACAGGCGGGAAAGGGGTTCGTTCGCCACTTTCAAAGTTCCAACTACGAGCGCTATCAATGGCTCACAGGCTCCGAGAAGCACTGCAAACTGTACTGCTGGGAATGCCTATTATTTGCAAGTGATCGATTTGGTGTTTGGAGCAACACTGGCTTTGCAAACTTGAGTTGTCTAACCAAGGCAGCAACGAGACACCAAAGTACGGCTGGGCACTTACAAGCAATGGTGCTTTTGAAAACTTTTGGGGACACCCGAGTGGATCTACAGCTCAACGAACAAGCGCGCAGGGCAACGGAGCTGCACAATGAAAAGGTGAAGGGAAATAGGGAAATATTGAAAAGACTCATTGATTGTGTCATAAACACTGTTTACCCAAAAATGACAATTTTTGTCAATTTCAAGGTGACCCAACGCCTGGTTATACTGTGTTTCTGTCTAAATGTATAGTGTCTAGAGCCATGGCATCATAATGATGGTAATAAGAGGTGGATTAATTCGGGTGGGACTGTGTAGGACCTCACTGAAGGCCCAGGCCCCAGGCACGCCACTGACTTAACCCCAAACTAAGAAAGGGGTAGAACATTTCAGAAATGATTTCAATGGTATCACTTAAATCAACCACCATGCCATGGGATCCTCAAGACAGGAACCTTTACGTTACTAGTATCACAAGCTCTTCATCGACTTCAGAGAATACTTTTAAAATGTGTGCAATTACGGCAAGATACTGTAAGAAGCATATCCTCTCCAAATAAGAGCGAGGTGAGTGTGATTTGACCACAGCATCGGTCTGTCAGCAGCTGGGCTACAGTAGTATGAGCGAAACATGGAATGTAGAACATGCCTATGCTGGTCGTCAGGGCCACAGTTGGCAAGGAAACCAGTGACTGCCTCGGCAACGTCCTGGTTGGATAGGACGTCCCACAGCCCATCTGTCCCCATCACCAGGACGTCATCCACCCCGTGTTCATACTGCGTCAGAGGGTACACTTTGACCTGTGGATGGGGAGAGAGGGAGGTAATAGTGATGTTATTACAGAGAAAATAGAAGATCACAGACACATCCGGTCTGCACTGTAGACCATTAATGGTGATAGAAAATCATCATCATTCAGAGGTATGCACTACACAATGTGTAATACCGTCTCCCTCCACACATTGTAACACCGTCTCCCTCCACACAATACTTCGGGATTTTGGCAATCAGGCGCTTTATCTACTTCCCCAGAGTCAGAAGAACTCATTTAAACATTTTTATGTCTCTGTTCCCAGTATGAAGGAAGTTAGAGCTACACACAATACCCCATAATGACAAAGGAAAAAATGGCATAGAAATGTTTGCAAATTTAAATAACTGAAATATCACATTTACATTAGTATTCAGACCCTTTACTCAGTACTTTGTTGAAGCACCTTTGGCAGCGATTACAGCCATGAGTCTTCTTGGGTTTGATGCTACAAGTTTGGCACACCTGTATTTGGGGAGTTTCTCCCATTCCTCTCTGCAAATCCTGTCAGGTTGGATGGGGAGCGTTGCTGCACAGCTATTTTCAGGTCTCTCCAGAGATGTTTGATCATGTTCAAGTACAGGCTCTGGATGGGCCACTCAAGGACATTCGGAGACTTGTCCCGAAGCCACTCCTGCATTGTCTTGGCTGTGTGCTTAGGGTCGTTGTCCTGTTGGAATGTAAACCTTCGCCCCAGTCTGAGGTCCTGAGCGCTCTGGAGCAGGTTTTCTTCAAGGATCTCTCTGTACTTTGCTTCGTTCATCTTTCCCTCGATCCTGACTAGTCTCCCAGTCCCTGACGCTGAGGAGTGTCTTCCATCTGGCCACTCTACCATAAAGGCCTGATTGGTGGAGTGCTGCAGATATGGTTGTCCTTCTGGAAGGTTCTCCCATCTCCACAAAAGGAACTCTGGAGCTCTGTCAGAGTGACCATCGGGTTCTTGGTCCTCCCTGACCATGGCCCTTCTTCCCCGATCAGTTTGGACGGGCTGCCAGCTCTAGGAAGAGTATTGGTGGTTCAAAAGTTCTTCCATTTAAGAATGATGGAGGCCACTGTGTTCTTGAGGACCTTCATTGCTGCAAACATTTTATGGTTCCCTTCCCCAAAATCCTGTCTATGAGCTCAACAGACAATTCCTTTGAACTCATACGGCTTGGTTTTTACTCTGACATGGACTGTCAACTGTGAGACCTTATAAAGACAGGTGTGGGCCCTACCAAATCATGTCCAATCAATTGAATTTACCACAGGTGTTGTAAAAACATCTCAAGAATAATCAATGGAACCAGGATGCACTTGAGCGCAATTTCTGGTCTCCTAGCAACAGGTCTGAATACTTTCGTAAATAAGGTTTCTGTTTATTATTCTTAATAAATTTGCAAAACTTTCTATAAACTTGTTTTCGCTTTGTCATTATGGGGTATTGTGTGTAGATTGATGAGAAAAAAACACATTTAATCAATTTTAGAATAAGGCTGTAATGTAACAAAAATGTGAAGTGGTCTGAATACTTTCCGACTGCACTGCATCTGCTCACCCATAGACTTCCAGCCATTGTGCTAACGCTACTTCGCTACTTCTGGGGAAGTAGATAAAAGGGCCTCCTTGCCAAAATCTCAAAGTATCCATTTCATGAACAGGCTATGAAGAATGACTCATCTGTACATACATTCTTCCTTTCCTTGTTCTTGTCTTGTACCCCTGTCTTTTATGATAAGACAGCTATAGCCTGCAGGTTCCACAAAGAGGTCTTCTAAATGCATAGATCAACGCTACTCCGTCTACTAGCACTGCTACAGCACACGCTCTTCAAGTATCTGGTATAATGAAAAGGCATCCTGCAGTATGTCACAATCAGAGAGCACTAAGTAATGCCTCTGGCTTTGGTCTTTGTACAAAGTGCCATGGTTTTGAAGTATTGTTGTTTCAATGTGCTGGTAGAGTGAGTACTATTATGGCGATAACCATGGACATGTTGTTCCTCCATAGGAGGCATATCACGTCACCTCACACAAACTGGGAGTGCTAGTCAGTCACTGAACAAACACTACATGAAGACGGTGTTGTAATAGTGGTTGTGAAAGAATCAGTCAAAAGGCTAAAGGCAAAAAATATTGTCTTATCAACCTCTGTCTGACTGGAATATTAACCAGCAATGGGAGACGCAATCTTAAGAATCTGTTTCACAATGCAGTTCAAGGGGGATTTCGAAATGGAGACGTCATACTGTAAAACAGTGATGACTCTCCCACATCTTACTTTTGACCCACAACAGGAAGTGATTAACAGGAAGAGCCTTGACCTTCGGTTCACCCAATGGGAAGCAGTGGAAACCACTGACCGCTGGATTCCATAGCAATTTTACGACCTCCATCTTATATACATACTGTCTGCACATGTATTTACTGTGACTTTAAAGCAACAGTAAGGGCAGATAGACGGCAAGGAAAAAAGGTTCAAAAGAAGAGATCTTCAAAAAAAAGCTAATCTACTATAGTAGTTGCATACTGCCTGAACCATGACTGAACTCAGAGGGTGATGAATTAAAGATCAAGAGAGTGTTGAGAGCTTCCTGACTATCAGGAGGCAGGAGGTACGTGTTCAGTGGAGGGTTGGTTGGGAGGTGAGAGCTTCTTTTAAGACTTGATGGGCCCTGGTCAAAAGCGGTGAACTATAAAAGGGATAGGGTGCCGTTTGGAACACAGGAATGGCTTCCTCTCATTGTATCATGATGATCTTGAGGTCAATAAGGATTGATGCACTGGAATGTGGAACTATTAAAAACCCACCAGGTTATTGATAGACAGGAAATAGAAAATGAGGAGTACCGTACTCTACCTCGGGACAGCAGGACAGGAAGGGCTTGATGTAGATGTTGGAGTCATGCACTTTGAGCTCGTGGTCTCCCAGGCCCCTGGTGACCCCGATAGTAGCCAACACACGGGCCTGTGGAGGGATGAGACCATCAAAGAGAGGAACTATAATCACCTCCCTCTGACCCCATGACCCTCATTCCCCAACTCTGTTTGGCAACAATAATTATTTCAAACCAATGTTTGGAGTCATTTGATCTATTGAAGTCTTTTGATGTGTGTGGACCTCAGGGTCAATTCTACCGGTTTTTCAACTCTGTCAACTCGGCGGGATGGGGAATTGGAATAACAATCCTCATATAAAATAATCTACTAAATTGAAATTCTATTTACCCTGGCGCAGATAAATCATCCTCCCCTCAGATTCCTTATTCATCAGGGCAGAACTGAAAACTGGACCAATGATGGCCTCATGACCTTATAATGATGACCTCCAAGGATATATTCTCTCAGAGCAAATCTGATCTTCATAAACACACACAATCCTTAACGATCTATCTCCTCTCTCCCTAGTCAGACGCCGGCACGGTCTACGGTCTCCCTCATTTGTACTCTGTGTGAAATTCCTTTTGATTGCTACTGTCTGCACATATCGCCTCCGTCTCTGAAAAGGACTATCGGCTCAGAGCTGGGGAGCAGTACTAATTGAATCTATATCAAATAGGAGCCATGTGAGGAGGAGAGGGAGAGAGAGGAGGGAAGCGGTGAGAGTGAGGAAGATGAGAAAGAGAATGGGCGACAGAGGGGGGCGAGGAAAGAAAGAGGGGGTAAGAGTAAAGGTAGAGGAGAGAGATTGAGGAGGCAGTCGTGCAGTCCGTTGGCCTGACCGTGGATCAGTATGCAGTGCAAATGCTGCAACTAGAGAGCGATGAAAAGAGAGACTAGATAATGATGGAGAGACAGGGAGAGAGGGAGAAAGAGAGAGCTCCTCGGGCGGTTAAGGAGAAACATCCTGGGATTAATTGTTGAGTGTATGTACGGCCCCAACATGCTGTGCCGGGCTTTGAAGTGCTCTGGCGTTCCTCTCCAGCACAACCCATCTGCTCCCTTCTATCGCCATATCTACCCATCTCTCCCTCCCTTCTATCTACCCATCTCTTGCCCTCTCTCCCTACACTATTGCCCTATCTACCCATCTCTCTCTCCCCCACTGTAAAGGAGGGACTGGCTTCGGCTGGCACTTGATGTTGTGGGAAGAGCCAACTGTGATAGGAGGGTTTGTGTGGTGTGGTAACAGACTGCACTTGGGGGGGGATATCTTCTTGGTCCTCAACTAACGACACAACCCCCTACTGCCTACATGTCAGATGATGGGCATAGTAGCAAACTGTGATAGCCAGACTTTGGCTTGGCATCTCAGGAACCACATTAACATGATATAGGCTAGCAATCTTATCATGTGTGCAGTGTGACTGTTATAAAGATGGTCTGTAACACCACCATAGTGAGCCTTCCTGCAGGCTGAAACTGCTCCTTCCTCCAGTGTGACACTGGGTTGACTAATGGTGCCCTGGTGGAGCTTTGATTACAGCTTAGCAACACAAGGCTGTGGGAGTAACCCTATCAGCAGGCAGTGAGCAGGGAGAGAGGCAGGCAGTACGGCGAGAGTAGTCTTACCTTCTTCCCTTCGCCGTAGATTAGGGGAAACTTCAGGTCGTCGTCCTCAATGGTTTTATATGCCCTGCACACAGGAGAGAAGAGACTTTAATGGGTTTTTGTTTTATGGCAGCCAGGCAGGCAGTGGTTCGTACGCAGTGTGCCCGGGAGATACACCACCTCCCTCAGGGCCTGTAGACGAGACGAGCTGAGGAGACAGAGTTAGGAAGAAAAGAGAAATACCCAGACAATACAAAGAGAGAAAACATATCTTTACATATTATTATTTTTTTGCTGTTTTTGTGAAAATATACCCTTGTGACAAAGTGGGAAATACCAATGAATGTATGAGATGGTGTTCCTGTTTCAGATTGTGTGTGTGTGTGTGTGTGTGTGTGTGTGTGTGTGTGTGTGTGTGTGTGTGTGTGTGTGTGTGTGTGTGTGTGTGTGTGTGTGTGTGTGTGTGTGTAAAGAGGGGTGATTGATTGATTTCCCCCCCCCCCCCTGTATAATCCTCCATATTCTCAGAGCAGTGTTTAAACAACCCCCACTCATGCATTTTTCAACAGCATGTGACTGGGAGTCGATGAAGATGCAGTACAAGAGATCAGACTGGAAAGTATTACACACGTGCTACGGAAAGGTCTTACATTTGAATCTGGGCATCTATAGTACATTCAATGTAAAACATCTATACTGGCTCCTTAAGAAAGCCAATGTACTAATGCACATGATGCCTACTGCCCATTCTTTTTCAGTGTTAAACGTTCCACCTTCCATTCTAAGCAGCAGTTATGACCACATCGAAAGTAACCACCCCATGGTCACAAATCACACCATTTATACCAACTGAAAGGAGTCTGGATTTTCTATTCTAAATTCACACCTGGTCCTCCATGTGAATGTGATAAACACCAGCTTGGTAATGAAAGCCGTCCGACCATATGTTATCAGATGCATTTCAGCTGTGCTGGTGTAGAGAGAGGAGGGTTAGACAGGACTGGAATGGTTTGTAGATTACTGATTCCACTCTGAGACCATATGCTTCCACCCTGGGCCAGCAGGACTCACACACTCAGCACTTTCTGCAGCATGCAGAGCTAGATCTGAGGCCATGCTATCCATCCATAGTATTTATCTATTCATCTATCTACAGTATCCGTCCAGCCATCTGCAGGTATTCCCAAACTGGGGTACGCGTACCCCTGGCCGTCGGAGGTACGCCAAATAAAAATGAGGCACATTTTTTAAATCACATTTTCAAAACAGTCCATTTATATTTTCCAACGGGGCCATACAGTTGGGTGGGTTTTTCCCCCCCTCGCCTGAGTAGCCTCGTTTCACTGCCAAAAATAAAATGAAACAATCTAGAGTTCGGAGAAATAACAACTATGTCAAATACAGGTAACCTAGTCAAATAATTAACATCCAATCACATTATGTAACATCGTCCGTATGTAACCTAACATAGATGCTGCTCATGTTGGTATCTGTGCGGATGGCACAAAAGCCATGACAGGGAGACATAGTGGAGTGGGAACTCGCATGCAAGCAGTTGCTCCCAACGCCACTTGGGTACATTGCAGAATCCACCGAGAGACTCTTGCTGCTAAGGGAATGCCTGACAGCTTGAAATACATTTTGAGGGCCTCCCGGGTGGCGCAGTGGTCTAGGGCACTGCATTGCAGTGCTAGCTGCACCACCAGAGTCTCTGGGTTCGCGCCCAGGCTCTGTCGCAGCCGGCCGCGACCAGGAGGTCCGTGGGGCGACGCACAATTGGCATAGCGTTGTCCGGGTTAGGGAGGGTTTGGCCAGTAGGGATATCCTCGTCTCATCGTGCTCCAGCGACTCCTGTGGCGGGCTGGGCGCAGTGCGCGGGTGCACAGTGTTTCCTCCGACACATTGTTGCGGCTGGCTTCCGGGTTGGAGGCGCGCTGTGTTAAGAAGCAGTGCTGCTTGGTCGGGTTGTGCTTCGGAAGACGCATGGCTTTCGACCTTCGTCTCTCCCGAGCCCGTACGGGAGTTGTAGCGATGAGATAAGATAGTAATTACTAGCGATTGGATACCACGAAAATTGGGGAGAAAATGGGATAAAAAAGAAATTTTAAAAAAGATATACGTTTTGGACACTACAGTGAAAATGGTTAACTTTGTTAAAGCAAGGACCTTGCATTTTTTTCATGCATTTTCTGCACTATGCAATGATATGGGCAGCGACCATGTAACAGTTTTACAACATACAGAAGTGTGCTGGTTATCAATGGGCAAAGTATGGACAATTTTTTTTAAATTAAGTGACAAGCTTAAAGTTTTCTTCACTGACCATCATTTTCACTTGTCTGACCGCTTGTGTGATGAGTTTCTCACATGACTGGCCTATCTAGGTGATGTTTTTTCTCACCTGAATGATCTGAATCTAGGATTACAGGGACTCTCCGCAACTATATTCAATGTGCGGGACAAAATTTAGGCTAAATAGTTGGAGCTCTTCTCGGTCTGCATTAACAAGGACAACACACAGGTCTTTCCATCATTGTATGATTTTTCGTGTGCAAATGAACAAGCTTACAGACAATGTCAAATGTGATATAGCGAAGCACCTGAGTGACTTGGATGCTCAATTATGCAGGTACTTTCCAGAAACAAAGGACACAAACAACTGAATTCATTATCCCTTTCATGCCCTGCCTCCAGTCCACTTACCGATATCTGAACAACAGAGCCTCATCGAAATTGCAACAAGCGGTTCTGTGAAAATTGAATATAAATCAGAAGCCAATGCCAGATTTCTGGATTGGGCTGCGCTCAGAGCATCCTGCCTTGGCAAATCGCGCTGTGAAGACACTGATGCCCTTTGCAACCACGTACCTACGTGAGAGTGGATTCTCAGCCCTCACTAGCATAAACTAAATACAGGCACAGACTGTGCGTGGAAAATGATTTAAGACAGACTCTTCAATACAACCCAACAGTGCAGAGTTATGTGCATATCCTCAGGAGGCTGAAGAAATTCGTCTCGTCACCAAAAGCACACAAACTTTTACAGATGCACAATCGAGAGCATCCTGTAGGGCTGTATCACCGCCTGGTACGGCAACTGCTCCACTCACAACCGTAAGGCTCTCCAGAGGGTAGTGAGGTCTGCACAACGCATCACCGGGGGCAAACTACCTGCACTCCGGGACACCTACACCACCAGATGTCACAGGAAGGCCATAAAGATCATCAAGGACAACAACCACCCGAGCCACTGCCTGTTCACCCCGCTATCATCCAGAAGGCGAGGTCAGTACAGGTGCATCAAAGCGGGGACCGAGAGAATGAAAAACAGCTTCTATCTCAAGCCCATCAGACTGTTAAACAGCCACCACTAACATTGGTTAGTGGCTGCTGCCAACATACTGACTCAACTCCAGCCACTTTAATAATGGAAAAATTGATGTAAAAAATGTATCACTAGCCACTTTAAACAATGCCACTTAATATAATGTTTACATACCCTACATTACTCATCTCATATGTATATACTGTACTCTATACCATCTACTGCATCTTGCCTATGACGTTCTGTACCATCACTCATTCATATATCTTTATGTACATATTCTTCATCCCTTTACACTTGTGTGTATAAGATAGCTGTTGTGAAAGTGTTAGGTTAGATTACTCATTGGTTATTACTGCATTGTCGGAACTAGAAGCACAAGCATTTCGCTACACTCGCATTAACATCTGCTAACCATGTGTATGTGACAAATAACATTTGATTTGCATCCTTTCAAGCACACCCTTCTCATGAACATGTGATGAGTTATTCACAATTTTCGATGAACAAATAAGGTTTTATATGTAAGATGGTTAAATAAAGAGTATAATGATTGATTATATTATTATTTGTGCCCTGGTCCTGCATGTGAGCTGGGTTGTGACAAACTCACACTCATTCTTATGTTTAGTAAATGTATCGTATAGTGTGTGTGGCAGGCTTACAATGATGGCAAAAAACAACATTTGAGAGTGCGCCGACCCTGGTGCTAGAGGGGCTACGCAGCTGGAGGTTGAACGTTTGAAAGGGTACGGGACTATAAAAAGTTTGGGAACCACTGATCTACAGTATCCATCTAGCCATCCATCCACAGAATCCATCCATCCGTCCACAGTATCCATCCATCCGTCCACAGTATCCATCCATCCGTCCACAGTATCCATCCATCCGTCCACAGTATCCATCCATCCGTCCACAGTATCCATCCATCCGTCCACAGTATCCATCCATCCGTCCACAGTATCCATCCATCCGTCCACAGTATCCATCCATCCGTCCACAGTATCCATCTGTCCATCCGTCCACAGTATCCATCTGTCCATCCGTCCACAGTATCCATCTGTCCATCCGTCCACAGTATCCATCAGTCCATCCGTCCACAGTATCCATCAATCCATCCGTCCACAGTATCCATCAATCCATCCATCCACAGTATCCATCTATCCACAGTATTATCTATCCACAGTATCCATCCACAGTAGCCATCCACCCATCCACAGTATCCATCCATCCATCCATCCACAGTATCCATCCATCCACAGTATCCATCCATCCATCCATCCACAGTATCCATCCATCCATCCACAGTATCCATCCATCCATCCATCCACAGTATCCATCCATCCACAGTATCCATCTATCCACAGTATTATCTATCCACAGTATTATCTATCCACAGTATTATCTATCCACAGTATTATCTATCCACAGTATTATCTATCCACAGTATTATCTATCCACAGTATTATCTATCCACAGTATTATCTATCCACAGTATCCATCCACAGTATCCATCCACAGTATCCATCCACAGTATCCATCCACAGTATCCATCCACAGTATCCATCCACAGTATCCATCCACAGTAGCCATCCATCCATCCACAGTATCCATCCATCCATCCATCCACAGTATCCATCCATCCACAGTATCCATCCATCCACAGTATCCATCCATCCACAGTATCCATCCATCCACAGTATCCATCCATCCACAGTATCCATCCATCCGTCCACAGTATCCATCTATCCATCCGTCCACAGTATCCATCTATCCATCCACAGTATCCATCTATCCATCCGTCCACAGTATCCATCTATCCATCCGTCCACAGTATCCATCTATCCATCCGTCCACAGTATCCATCTATCCATCCGTCCACAGTATCCATCTATCCATCCATCCATCCATCCAGTATCATCCATCCATCCACAGTATCCATCCATATCTACAGTACCCATCTATCTACAGTATCCATCCATATCTACAGTATCCATACATATCTACAGTATCCATCTAGTGTTATACAAACTTGTAAGGCTGAGCACAGAAATACTGTCCTTCACTTTAGCACATTAATATGATCTATGGTCCTTTCTGACTCATTCTGTGAGGTTCTTTTCATTCCATCATTTCACCTACAAAAACATAAAGCTTTATACTGAAAAGCCCCAGCAGCCTTTATGATTTCAAAGGACATCTAGCAGACATCTTCAGACTAGTCCCTATGGGGACTGAGTCAGACTCCCAGTGAAGTTAGTGTTTTACCAGGACGCTCCCAGTCTCAGAGCGCGGTCTCTCTCTGTCTAGCTGGAGATAAAGCATGTGTGACAGCGTGACATACACACATTAATCCCCTTATAATACCTGCTCCCACTCATACCTCCGGGACTGTCAGGGACAACACTATGGTTGCTGCAAACAGCACCAGACATTCACAGGCTCATTTTCCTGACGAAGACCCAGCTTGGGGTTGAAACGTTGTCCAATGAACCTACCCCTGGGAGCATGTACCAGTGTGTGGATTTCATTGTTCATTAGACCATGGTTTTCTACAGTGTGGGGGTCTATTTCAGACAACCACACTGTAGTGTGTGACAGAGGAGAGGGGAGGAGAGGTGTTGGGTGTAGTAACTGCTAGCCTGTATCCTCCACTCTGCTGGTGATGAGAGATGGGCAGGAGAGCAGTGATCTCATCTCTTACGAGTGGGCAGGGCCACTGCTCAGTGTACTGGGGTGATAGAGAGAGACATTAGCTTTACGTGCTCAGTATACTAACCACGACTCAAACAGGCACTCACAGTGCACACACACACACACATCAATAAACTGTGGGGTGACATTGAGGGGCCGTCAGCAGCAGTCAGTCATGTATGGAGTCAGACAGATTGCGATATTAGAGCGTAAAGGCAAACCTTAAGACAACCATTTGCCCAAGTTTGACAGACTATAAATCCATGCAGTGTGTGTTCAGAATTAAAACAGGGCCAAAGTGGACAGGCGTGTGGGCCTACAGTATCTCTCCAAAAATAGACTATTTACATCACACTGCCATCGTAGGCAGGAAAGAGGGGAGTGCATGCAGAGAGGGAGAATGAAGAGAGAGAAAGACAAAAGAGAGCAGTAAATAAATGTGTGACAATGATGAACGTTCTAGGATTCGCCCCTCTCCTTTGTCTCGGAGAACAGGAGTCCAGTGAGACAGCTTGAGTCCATTGATCTCCTGCTTCCTCTCTCTCCCTCTCTGCCTCCTTGTCTCCCTCCCTCCATCCACTGTTGGCTGCCGGGCCGTTTGAAAATGTAGAACATGCGTGCTGCTAAACATCCATCAACTGAACACGGCCCTGAAACACCATCGCCTGCCATCCTTAACAACCCCCCATCTGCACTATCAACTCACAGCCCAGCTCACTGCCAACTGGGCATGAGAGGGAGGAGGTAGAGGGAGTGAGGGAGCACACAGACACACAC
This sequence comes from Salvelinus fontinalis, assembly GCF_029448725.1. Taxonomy (NCBI): domain Eukaryota; kingdom Metazoa; phylum Chordata; class Actinopteri; order Salmoniformes; family Salmonidae; genus Salvelinus; species Salvelinus fontinalis. The sequence continues at coordinate 8,800,124 of NC_074669.1, forward strand.
ACAAATGCAGTTACGTCTTTTTGTCTGTTATGGTACACTAGAGGCCAGTTGTAGTCCTGAGAAGTGGCCACTTTTAAAGGAATCTGTTTAAAAAATACATCACAAGTGTAACCGATGTGAAATGGCTAGCTAGTTAGCGGTGGTGCGCGCTAATAGCGTTTCAATCGTTGACGTCACTCGCTTTGAGACCTTGAAGTAGTGGTTCCCCTTGCTCTGCAAGGGCCGCGGCTTTTGTGGAGCGATGGGTAACGACGCTTCGTGGGTGACTGTTGTTGATGTGTGCAGAAGGTCCCTGGTTCGCGCCCGGACGGACTAAAGTTAAACTGTTACACAGGCATGTCTGAGTCAGTGAGACAGATGGTCAGTTCTGGATTCAATAAGGAGCAGCACTGCTCTACATCGGCACATCTTAACAGCACACAGAACAGCATTGAAAAAGCTCCAGCACCAATAAACCTCCCCTCAATCACCTCTTGCTCGTTCACTCCTCCCTTCAGTCTGCCTCTGTATCAAAGATGATGTGGAGCTGTGATGGGCCCTAGTTCTGTCCAGATCACTGATGAGCTGAATTGTCCCTGTCATTCATACAGACAACACAGAATGTCTGGGTCTATCAGAGCATTCCCTGTCAATCAGCTTTACTGAGTGCCATGGATGAGAGTGAGAGTTTCAGATAGACAAAGTGATTGCGGACAAAGGACATTATTTCAATAGTACTGTGTAGTTGCTTGTGAAATTGCAAACTGTAAAGTTCCAATGACAAATCATGCAAAGATGCCTAATTTGAATGATCTAATGATTATGGATCTCATGACTATGGTAAAATGGTGGGGTGGGATGATTTCCTAAATGCAGCATCTGTCTAACTTATTCCAATGAGAGGACCAAGGTCCTCATTACTTGACTTCCAGTAATCAAACAAACCACTGGTGGAAAGAAAGACAGACACATATAGACAGTTGGATAGAGACAGACAGACCAGACAGATAAATAGATACCCACCAGCCAGACATAGTGAAGTCCCGGTAAAGCATCCTCTTCCCCACCTCCTTCCTCTGTACACGTCTGGGGAACTCCAGATGTGTAAACTCGCCTCCTAACAGGTGCGGCTGCATGTAGGCCTTTACAGAGAGAGAGGAGAGAGAGGAGATTGCCTTCCTATCCACTGGGCATTTCAATCAAACAGTCTATTAAACCAACCAAGACACCAGGCAGGAGAGTTAAGCCTAGTAACTGTCTGTACAGGGAGTCATATGTTGTGATAACTGACAGCTGTGCTTAATAAGAACAGAGCACACCTGGGTTCAAATACTTTGATCGTTTTCTCTGCCTGGAATGTTAGATGGCTGGGGTTTGCACTTTTGCGACTAGTCTATTGGTTCCATTGCGCCAGTCAAGCACAGCTAAGGTTCGCTATGATTCAGGGGGTTGTAGTCGAGTTCCTCCACTTACCGGGAACTGTGGGAGCTATTACGCAGACCTGAGCAGAAAATATTAGTATTTTATTTCCAAATATCAACAATACAATATTCAAAGTACTCAAAAATGTAGTCGAATATAGAAAATCAACTGAAGGCAATTATTTCCCTTGATATTCAAATAAAGGTCTCAGAAAAACAAATAACACTTAAAAGTAACCTGAATACTTCTTAGAAAAACAAATAAAATTTGAAGGTATTTGAATATATGCAAGTTATTTGAAACCTCCCCAAAAATTATGGCTGCTAAATATTTGACGAAGAACTAAAAAACTAAAATAGTTTGTTTGATTAGTCTAAAATACTGTATATGATCATTAGGGTCGAGGTCAATAGCTGGATCTACACAACAAATGACCTGGGACATGGACTTATGATGTCCCTTTCAGGCATTTAGCTAGATCTAGGAAACCGTTTGTGAGGAACATTGACTCACAACAATAGAGCAGAACACTTTTGCAGTTTAAAATAATGACAAAAATACATTTACATAATGAGTAAGACATAAGGACACTTGACATCAAGTTCTTATACATATGTAGTGACTGTGGTCATGTGTTGTGATACAGTAGGAGTTGAATTCTTCCTCTTACCAGGAACTGCAGGCGCTGCCTCTCTGACTCTGGTGTGAACTCTGTAGACATGGGGATGACCTCTCCACCTCGGATAATGATTGCTCTGAAGGGCAAAGCAACAAAACAATATGTGTTTATTTCTGTTGGTGTGTGTGTGTAAATACAATGGCTCTCCCTCACCACATGTCCCTGCAAGAATGACCTCAATACCAGTCGACAGCATTTTTTCTCTGTTAGCCAAATTGCAAATTAAAGGCTTTTTAAATAACCACACATTTGTGAATCATTGTATTAATCAAGTGTGCAACACTATGTGCAATGTGGTGTAGATGAGAAGCTCCTGTATAGTTTGAATTGGTATCCTTATTTTGTTTGTCTATATACTATTACAGTATGCTTATAGCTGAACTCAAACCTGAAGCCGGAATGTGGCTTCGGCCACACCACATCCAAGGCTAGCGTAAACAGAAAAGTTGAGAGAGATTGATCTCACCAGACATATTTTACTCATCGAAATCCACCCGTGTGCGTGTGTCTCACCTGCTGTCCCCGGCATTTCCAACATAGAGCTTTCCCAATAAAAAGAGTGCACACAGAGCAGTACAGCCTCCTGAGATGTTAAACACTGCCTTGTCTCTCTCAATCTGGGCATCCTGAAAACACAACCCAACAAACACATAAGTGTACACAAAAACACACACACACACACACACACAGCAAAAAAACTGTGTCTCTAAACATATATTTTCCAGTTACAAAGTAGCAAGAAAGAAGGACCTGATTTGGATTAAAGTCCTTGATACAGTAACATACCATATATAACATTTGCATTTTGTATTTCTAATGGATCCCGATTAGCTGATGCCAAGGCAGCAGCAACTCTTCCTGGGGTCCAAACACATTAAGGACGACTCACAGGAAGAGCATTATGTCCAGGAGCAAAAACAATAAATGAAAACCTAAAGACGAGGTGAAGTTTGAGGGAGTACTCGTTATTACACGGCTTAATTAGGTTGATTAATTTAGCACTAATTAAACCGAGAAAATTATTTTAAAAATACATGATGTTAATTCATTAATAAGGAGAATAATTAATCTGTCACTGAATTAATCAAAAAGCTAACAAAAAAATGTAACCAACCTATAGCTCTACCAAAATGATTTACCATTTCACAAGTTAACCCTTTCTATTCTATACAATGGTGAGAGAGTCGTGGAGAAGTTAAAATGGTTTGAAGCACAAACCAGAGTATGTAGCCTTGTCCGAGCAAGAACAGCTCATAGGGCAGCAGCCAATCTTTCTGTAGCGTGAAGCAGCTTAATGTACATTGTACATCGTACAAGGCTACATACTCCCCTGGATAGGATGCTCGTCTATCGCAGGGTCAACAATCCTACTGTGACGCTGGCTGTATGAATACGGGTCCAGACCAGGAAGTGATGAGTGAAAATGTGTCTCCTGGGTTACAGCAATGTCATGAGTCTCTAGAGATATGTTAAGAGTGAAGAAATAATGCACGCTAATACATGTACTCTGTCCCTAGCATGTAGTCCGCTGTGGAAACACACAAGGTTAGTTTTACAAGACTGTGTGCGTGTGTGGTTTGTGTCAAATAAAATTGTATAGGGCCGAATACAACAGTAGACTTTACAGTGAAATGCTTACTTACGAGCCCATTCCCAACAATGCAGAGTTAAAAAGTAAAACAAATATTTGCTAAATAAAAATGAAATAGTACCACAAAAACAAAGCTATACATACACTGAACAAAAATATAAACTCAACAGGTAACAATTTCAAACATTTTACTGAGTTACAGTTCATGAGAAAAATCAGCCAATTTAAATAATTGAATTATGCCCTAATCTATGGATTTCACATGACTGGGAATACAGATCTGCATCCTTTGGTCACAAATACCGTAAATGGGATCACAATGGGCCTTGTCACTGTATTTCTGTGCATTCAAATTTCCAATCGATAAAATGCAACTGTGTTCGTTGTCCGTAGCTTATGCCTACCCATACCATTGCCCCACCACCACAGGGCATTCTGTTGACAACGTTGACATCAGCAAGCTGCTTGTCCACATGATGCCATACATGTTTCCTCACAACTTGAGACATCTGTGGCATTGTGTTGTGACAAAACTGCACATTTTAGAGTGGCCTTTCGTCCCCAGCACAAGGTGTACCTGTGTAATGAACATGCTGTTCAGCTTCTTGATATGCCACAACTGTTAAGTGGATGGATTATCTGAGCAAAGGAGAAATGCTCACTAACAGGGATGTAAACAAATTTGTACACATCATTTGAGAGAAATAAGCTTTTTGTGCTTATGGAACATTTCTGGGATATTTTATTTCAGGTCATGAAACATCGGACCCACACTTTACATGTTGCATTTATATTTTAGTTCAGTGTACCAGGAGTACCATTACAGAGTCAATGTGCAGGGGTAAGAGGTAGTTGAGGCAATACAGTATGTAGGTAAGAGTCAAAGTGACTAGGCAATCAGGATATATAACAGAGTAGCAACAGCATATGTGAAGAATGTGAAAGTGTGTCTATGTGTGTGTGTGAGAGTGTGTTTTGTGTGTGTGTGTACAGTATGTGTGTTGGACTGTCAGTGTAGTATGTATGAGTAGAGTCTAGTGAGTGTGCATAGAGTCAGTGCGAGAGTATGTGCAAAACAATTCAAATAATGAAATAAATCATAAAAACAGGGTCAATGTCAATAGTCCGGGTAGCCATTTGATTAACTAATCAGCAGTTTTATGGCTTGGGATAGAAGCTGTTCAGGTGCCTTTCGGTCCCAAACTTGACGCTCCGGTACCGCTTGACGTACGGCAGAAGAGAGAACAGTCTATGACTTGCGTGGCTGGAGTCTTTGAAACTTTCTAAGGCCTTACTCTGACAACGCCTGGTATAGAGGTCCTGGATGGCAGGGAATTCGGGCCCAGTGATGTACGTCGGATGTAGCAGGGCTTGCAAACTATCACAGAGGATTATAACGGGAAGCATAGCGGAGCTGCCCAGTGACACGAGCCTACCAGACGAGCTAAATGGCTTCTATGCTCGCTTCGAGGCAAGCAACACTGAACCATGTATGAGGGCACCAACTGTTCCAGATGACTGTATGATCGCGCTCTCCGTAGACGATGAGTGTAAGACCTTTAAACAGGTTAACATTTACAAGGCCGCAGGGCCAGACAGATTACCAGGACGCGTACTCAGAGCATGCGCTGACAAGTGTCTTCACTGACATTTGTGTGTGTGTGTGTGTGTAAAACTCTCCTGTAACAAGGCCCTAGTGACAGGCCAGCAACCGTTTTCTACCACTGCTGTCGGCTTGGAGGAGAAACACATTTCTCAGGAGATGTGTGTGTTTGTCTGTGTACGCGTGTGTCTGTGTGATCGTGTGTGTATGTGTGTCTGTGTGTTACGAAGGGGGAACGACGTGAACAAATGTGTCCTTCACCCAGGGTGAGTTTTGAATCTGTAGCGGTGCATACATATTCATCCTGTCATCAAACGCCTGTGGCTGCAGGGAGGGAAGCCTTCAATAATAAATATTTTCCGCATAAACAACTAGCTACACCTTTCTTCCCTTATAGCATCTAGTAGGCACAATGAAAAAAAACTGTTTCACAATTACATCAAAGCATACAAACAGTCAATGCAAGATAACAAGTTAGGATTAGGGTTTTTACCCCATTACAGGCATAATTGACTGTAGATTTAGTGGGGTATATGCATGTCTTTCCAGAGCAGCAGAGAGGAAGACTAGGCTTCCCAAAGATCTGATTTTCCCCTGTTATTTCTGTCCTTCTGTAAACAGATTGCTGATAAGGCCGTCGTGAGCCATGTTTCTTTTTGATGTTTACTTGTCTCTGTGTGTTTATCAGGCTCTGGCAGCCTCCTCCAGACACGGCCCGTTTCCATAGGAATGTGGTGATTCATGTCAGCCTGAGAACTAGACTCCGAGCCGGTGGTTGGTGGTTACCCCAGATAAGAGAGGGGTAAACTAGACTCCGAGCCGGTGGTTGGTGGTTACCCCAGATAAGAGAGGGGTAAACTAGACTCCGAGCCAGTGGTTGGTGGTTACCCCAGATAAGAGAGGGGTAAACTAGTCAGACAGAGTTACTGGCAAATATGCACCACCACCCCAATAATGATGACAGATTTACATTTATTTGAGAATTAGGTTAATTAAAATAAGAAGCGAGATCACGAAGAGATGGGGGAGCAGAGGGACAGAAAAGTGTTCCCTTGTCCTTGTGAAGAGAGAGTGACAGAGATAAAGAATGAGAGCGATAGAGAGAGAAAAGAGAGCAGTTTTATCACGTTATGAAATCAAGTATGTGAATGAGCAGAATAGTGTGGAATATCATGGTACGGGTTTAACAACAAATTCTCCATAATAGACTGCTGTTGGATCAAAGCCAAAAATGTGTGTGACATCCACTCAACTGTATTGGCATGACCGTGTACTGTTTTTTTATGAAATTCTGGATTTATATATAGATGTTTAATCTTAAATTTGTGTACATCACACTTTCATTATAACACAATCGTTAAGCATAAACAGTCTGAAATGTGTACAGGTGCATTATTATTAGTCTTGATAGATTGGGTTGACAGTGACAATAGGCTGGGAAAATCACACTAACTCTCAATAAATGGCTGCACACTGCCATCTAGTGGTGATGTAGAAGAAACAGCTACCACCGCAGTACCCAGGTCTGTCTGACGTTATGTATGTTAATGTCAGCAGTTATATGGAACAGGTGAGATCAGAATGCATTTTGGCACTCAGATATCAGCATTTCAGGCTTAGATGTTATCAATTAACTGGACACCAGGAGGTGAACTCTCTCTCAGATATGTAAATAGGAAACAGCTGAAGTCAGCAGGGACAAAAGCAAGAATCCTCAATAAGAACGTTAGACAACAAGGCTAATAACCCACGACCTTCCTGACCCCTCATTGACCAATCCTGTCATGACCACTCTTTTGATTGGCTCTGTGTGTATGACCACTGGGCTGCTGACTGAGCTGAATTCAAGTCCACACATCCACTTACAGCCCCACAACCAGATGTTGAGCAGCACAGACATTTTTGGAGAGCCTGCAGGTTGGAAGGGAAAAGTCCACCAATTGCGCTACTGTGGATTGACTGGCACCATATGCTGCTGATTTGAAGGGAACTGTCACAGATAATGGATTAAAGCGATGGGGAGATAGAGAGGGGTAACATGCCTTATCACTGGCAGCCAGCTGTTAAGACACCCACTCGTCTTAATGCTAAGGAGCTGCCGAAGAACACACAGACACAGCTGAAGATGGAGCAAATTAAAATCAAACCTGGAGTTAAGAAACAAACTGGGTGGTTCGAGCCCTGAATGCTGATTTGCTGAAAGCCCTGGTATAGTAGACCGTATACCACGGGTATGACAAAACATGTATTTTTACCGCTCTAATTACATTGGTAACCAGTTAGAAATAGCAATAAGGCACCTCGGGGGTTTGTGGTACAGTTGAAATCAGAAATTTACATACACTTAGGTTAGAGTCACTAAAACTCGTTTTTCAACCACACCACACATTTCTTGTTAACAAACTATAGTTTTGACAAGTCAGTTAGGACATCTACTTTGTGCATGACAAGTAATTTTTCCAACAATTGTTTACAGACAGATTATTTCACTTATAATTCACAGTACCACAATTCCAGTGGGTCAGAAGTTTACATACACTAAATTGACTGTGCCTAATCATCTTGGAAAACTACAGAAGATTATGTCATGGCTCTAGAAGCTTCTGATAGGCTAATTGACATAATTTGAGTCAATTGGAGGTGTACATGTGGATGTATTTCAAGGCTTACCTTCAAACTCAGTGCATCTTTGCTTGACATCATGGGAAAATCAAAATAAATCAGCCAAAACCTCAGACAAAAAATTGTAGACCTACACAAGTCTGGTTCATCCATAAAAAAGCTAGACTACGGTTTGCAACTGCACATGGGGACAAAGATCGTACTTTTTGGAGAAATGTCCTCTGAACTGGGTGCTTTGCTGCAGGAGGGACTGGTGCACTTCACAAAATAGCTGGCATCATGAGGCAGGAAAATTGTGTGGATATATTGAAGCAACATCTCAAGACATCAGTCAGGAGGTTAAAGCTTGGTCACAAATGGGTCTTCCAAATGGACAATGACCCAAAGCATACTTCCAAAGTTGTGGCAAAATGGCTTAAGGACAACAAAGTCAAGGTATTGGAGTGGCCATCACAAAGCCCTGACCTCAATTCTATAGAACATTTGTGGGCAGAACTGAAAAAGTGTGTGCGAGCAAGGAGGCCTACAAACCTGACTCAGTTACACCAGCTCGGTCAGGAGGAATGGGCCAAAATTCACCCAACTTATTGTGGGAAGCTTGTGAAAGGCTACCCGAAATGTTTGACCCAAGTCAAACAATTTAAAGGCAATGCTACCAAATACTAATTGAGTGCATGTACACTTCTGACCCACTGGGAATGTGATGAAAGAAATAAAAACTGAAATAATTCTCTACTATTACTCTGACATTTCACATTCTTAAAATAAAGTGGTGATCCTAACTGACCTAAGACAGGGAATCTTTACTAGGATTAAATGTCAGGATTTATGATAAACTGAGTTTAAATGTATTTGGCTAAGGTGTATGTGAAATTCCGACTTCAACTGTATATAGCCAATATACCACGGCTAAGGGCTGTATCTAGGAACTCTGTGTTGTGTCGTTCTTAAGAACAGCCCTAAGGCATGATATATTGGCCATATAAATCAAATGTTATTTGTCACATACATGCGTTGAGCAGATGTTATTGCGGGTGTAGCGAAATGCTTGTGTTTCTAGCTCCAACAGTTTAGTGATATCTAACAATTTCACAACAAATACCTAATACACACACATCTAAAGTAAAGGAATGGAATTAAGAACATATAAATACTGGGCGAGCAATGTCAGAGCGGCATAAAATAAGATACAGTAGAATAGTATAGGACACAGTATATACATGTGAGATGAGTAATGCAAAATATGTAAACATTATTAAAGTGACTAGTGTTCTATTATTAAAGTGGCCAGTGATTGGATGTACCACACCCCCTCGTGACTTATTGCTTAATTAACCTACTTCAGACATACAGGCAGAGTATGTCTTTATGTACAATAACCAGACAGTTTTTATTAGAAATAAAGAAGCTGCATTCATACAATGCTTACTAGTCCTATTCCCAGTAGTTTGCGATGTTGATCTCCGTATGCCAACTGCTTATATAAATCGGCAGAAGAAAATACTGTAATTGCCAAGAGGCCGCTGATCAATGTCCATCAACTGAGCAGATAATGAACGGATAATGAATAGTTAGTGTGCTGCGATGTCTCTTAAAGTGAATGTGCTGTATTTAATTGATGCTGCGGTGTCCCTTATGCTATAATTAATGTCTAATTAATGCATGGTTAATATGTATAGAGTCCCTTACTCTCAGAACATCACTCAGCACAATTGAAAATACGTTCCTTCAGACCGGAGTTCAACAGGCCACAACATAGTCGTTCAGATAGAAATAGATGTACAAGAAGGAATCACGTCCTCTTTTCATTACACTTCCATCTACAATGTTCCCCTACTGAACATAGCCCTGAACTCACCATCTCTTTAAAGGCGTTCTCAATGGCTCCCATCACCATGCTCTCGTGATGGATCTTCTTCTCTGTGAAGAACCTGGTGAGGGGGGGGTGGCTGGGGGAGCCGGGGGCCCCTGCAGCCCCCCGCAGGGAGGCGGCCCTGGTGATGCCCCGGTGAGGGGTGGGGGTGAGGTGGTAGTTGGTGGGCTCTTCCCCCTGGATGATGGGGGCCAGCTGGGCCGGGTTCCTCAGGACATCCAGGACCTCCTGGAGGTGTTCTATGATGTGGTGCTGGAGCAGCTTAGATGCCACCACCGCTGCCCCTGAGCCCGCGTGGCCGTCAAACAGACCCCAGTAGTGGAAGGTCAGTCCGGGCTCCACATCCTGGACACACACACACAGTATTTCAGAAGGAAACAGATATTCCCCAAGCACGAACACATACTGTATTGTTTTTTTCTGTGGTAGACCTGAAAACTGCAGCACACACATAGGAATCGTGTGTACATCACAGAGACCATCAAATATACATATATTCCTGTGTGGTCCGGCATGCACAGACACACACAGGAATTGAAGTAGAACAAAACAAACCACATGTATACAAATACATCACTTGACTTCATGTACCTAAAACACTTTCATATCCCACTGTAGCTGCAAAACTATTGTTTGCAAGCAGTCTGCAGTATATAACATAGAGCATGCCAAAAACAGTACATCATGCTTGGTATTATTTCACTGTCTGATGAAGTGATTAAATGGGGCACTTGTGTAGGTGTATATTGGTGTAGGCTTTGAGTGGGCCTGAGTAGGGCGGGTTGAGAGGGACAGGAGGCTAGACTTACAGAGGAGGTAGATACTGCAGCTCTGAAACCAACCCTGGTCCTGGTCATCTACAGGCACACAACTACTAGTCTGCAGCTCTGGAACCAACCCTGGTCATCTACAGGCACACAACTACTAGCCTGCAGCTCTGGAACCAACACTGGTCATCTATAGGAACACAACTACTAGTCTGCAGCTCTGGAACCAAACCTGGTCCTGGTCATCTACAGGAACACATCTACTAGTCTGCAGCTCTGGAACCAACACTGGTCATCTACAGGAACACAACTACTAGTCTGCAGCTCTGGAACTAACCCTGGTCATCTATAGGAACACAACTACTAGTCTGCAGCTCTGGAACTAACCCTGGTCATCTACAGGAACACATCTACTAGTCTGCAGCTCTGGAACCAACACTGGTCATCTACAGGAACACAACTACTAGTCTGCAGCTCTGGAACCAACCCTGGTCCTTGTCATCTACAGGAACACATCTACTAGTCTGCAGCTCTGGAACCAAACCTGGTCCTGGTCATCTACAGGCACACAACTACTAGTCTGGAGCTCTGGAACCAACCCTGGTCATCTACAGGCACACAACTACTAGTCTGGAGCTCTGGAACCAACCCTGGTCATCTACAGGAACACATCTACTAGTCTGGAGCTCTGGAACCAAACCTGGTCCTGGTCATCTACAGGAACACAGCTACTAGTCTGCAGCTCTGGAACTAACCCTGGTCATCTACAGGCACACAACTACTAGTCTGGAGCTCTGGAACCAACCCTGGTCCTGATCATCTACAGGAACACAACTACTAGTCTGCAGCTCTGGAACCAACCCTGGTCCTGGTCATCTACAGGAACACAACTACTAGTCTGCAGCTCTGGAACCAACCCTGGTCATCTACAGGAACACGACTACTAGTCTGGAGCTCTGGAACTAACCCTGGTCATCTACAGAAACACAGCTACTAGTCTGCAGCTCTGGAACCAACCCTGGTCATCTACAGGAACACAACTACTAGTCTGCAGCTCTGGAACCAACCCTGGTCATCTACAGGAACACAGCTACTAGTCTGCAGTCTTTTGTTCCCGTCCATCACTTACACTCCCCTTTCAGCTAACCATAATTTTGCAGATTACTTGACATGGTCAAGTGTGTTAGCGCTGGTCTGGAATGGCAGTCTTCACATCCTGTGTGTTAGTGCTAGAATATCACAACCCTGCACACCGCACCCTGCAGCTCGCTCTAGAACCAGGCTTAGCGACCACTGCTGTAGCTGGAAGGCAGTGGACTGTAGCCTCATTTCACCTTGCTTACCAGGCTTATATGTCAGGCTGGATAAGAGACTATGGATGATGTGAGGCCGGGGAATAGAAGAGTATACAGGTCCTGATGTGATAGAATGAGAGGGAAGGCCCCAGGGTGTTAGACTACATCTGGAAAGGGGGAGGGGCTACTCACAGCGTTCTCCCTGAGCCCCAGCCCCTCTCCATTGGGCAGAGAGGACCTCCTCCGGGTGGTAGGGGGCCTGTTGGAGGTGGAGTTGGCCCCGGCACTGGGTCTACTCGTCACCACCACCACCTCACAGCACGCTTGGTCTTCGTTCAGATGGCTCTTCCCCGCGTTGATCACCCTGTGGGAGAGAGAGGCCAATGGGAAGCAGACACATTCATTTCTCTCGTAAAGTAAGGGCAGCAGGTACATCTGAACCAGTGGAAACTTTATGTAAACAAACAATTTATACAATGCAACAATAAATGAGCAAGAATTGGTGGGAGGAAGCTGAGCCCATTCTGGAGAGCTGAGCACCTGATTTCTGGAGAGAGACGTGCCATGTCTTCGCCACACACCTCCCCTTCTTGCCTCAACATTTTAAATTACACTTCAAGACACATTATCTTCAAAAACATTTCAGTGGTCACAGTGGTCACCAACCAGTCCATCACGGTCGACTGGTCGTTCTCCAAGGCATTCCTAGTCGATCACCAAACATTTCTGTAAAAACCCAACAATAAAGCCTTGCATTCCTATATATTCTTTATTTTTTCATTTCATGTTGTTGGCGGTAGGTGCACTTGATTCAGTAGCCCTAGTGCCGGGAAGACAACGTGTTCCCATTTTGAACGATTTCATGTGTGAAGGTAAAACTCCACCTACCCGGCAGGACCAGAGAGCAAATCAAGTGCACCTACAGGCCTACCGCTGGCCAATCAGATAGCTCAGATCACCATGTCTGCAGTTTCCTCGAGCCATGGACTGTAAAAATAAGCTTTGAACGCACAGCAAAGTTAATACTGTTAAACCACGACTAGAGACTCAATGAATACAGCAAAGGGCTGCTGTTTTTATGAGTAAGTTCATGTGTAAGTGTAACAGTATAACTTTAAACCGTCCCCTCGCCCCGACACGGGCGCGAACCAGGGACCCTCTGCACACATCAACAACGGTCGCCCACGAATCATCGTTACCCATCGCTCCACAAAGGCCACGGCCCTTGCAGAGCAAGGTGCAACACTACTTCTAGGTTTCAGAGCAAGTGACGTAACTGATTGAAACGCTAGTAGCGCGTACCCGCTAACTAGCTAGCCATTTCACATCCGTTACACTCACCCCCCTTTCAACCTCCTCCTTTTCCGCAGCAACCAGTGATCCGGGTCAACAGCATCAATGTAACAGTATAACTTTAAACCGTCCCCTCGCCCCGACACGGGCGCGAACCAGGGACCTTCTGCACACATCAACAACAGTCACCCACGAAGCGTCGTTACCCATCGCTCCACAAAAGCCGCGGCCCTTGCAGAGCAAGGTGCAACACTACTTCTAGGTTTCAGAGCAAGTGACGAAACTGATTGAAACGCTAGTAGCGCGTACCCGCTAACTAGCTAGCCATTTCACATCCGTTACATAAGTTGTTATTCAGCACTGTCAACACTTTGTTCAACACTTTTAAAAGCCATAAAATATGCCTTCTCCCTACTTCCACTCACGCCACAACCAGCACTGCAGCTGTAATGAATGAATATAGCAAACTCTTCCGATAATCCTGCTTTGCTACTATTATTAGCTTGTGTCTGTTAATATCAAGGAATATTTCACTTTCTCTGGTCATAGGAGTAGCAACATGAATTGGTGCATGAGGCAGAAATAATGCAGTGAGACTTGAATTTCACCATCAGTAGAGGGAGAGCGGAGAGATGGTGAGTCAGGTGAGAGGCAGCCTCACAGCTGCTCCCTCCCCTCAAACTGACCATCAGTCCAGAAAAAAAGTACATTATAATTATATATATATACATATATACATATATACATATACACATATACATATACACATATACATATACACATATATACATATACATATACATATACACACACACACACACATACACACACACACACAGAGTTGAAATAGGAAGTTTACATACACTAAGGTTGGAGTGATTAAAACTAGTTTTTCTATCACTCAACAAATTTCTTGTTAACAAACAATAGTTTTGACAAGTCGGTTAGAACATCTTCTTTGTGCAGGACACAAGTCATTTTTCTAACAATTGTTTACAGATAGATTATTTCACATATAATTCAATGTATCACAATTCCAGTGGGACTGTGCCTTTAAATAGCTTGGAAATTTCCATAAAATGATGTAATGGCTTTAGAAGCTTCTGATAGGCTAATTGACATAATTTGAGTCAATTGAGGTGTACCTGTGGATGTATTTCAAGGCCTACCTTCAAACTCAATGCCTCGTTGCTTGACATCATGGAAAATCAAAAGAAATCAGCCAAGACCTCAGAAAGAAAATTGTAGACCACAAGTCTGGTTCATCCTTGGGAGCAATTTCCAAATGCCTGAAGGTACCACGTTCATCTGTACAAACAATATCACTCAAGTATAAACACCATGGGACCACACAGACGTCATACCGCTCAGGAAGGAGTTCTGTCTCCTAGAGATGAATGTACTTCGGTGCAAAATGTGCAAATCAATCCAAGAACAACAGCAAAGGACCTTTTGAAGATGTTGGGGGGAAAAGATACAAAAATATCTATATCCACAGTAAAACAAGTCCTATATCGACATAACCTGTAAGAACGCTCAGCAAGGAAGAAGCCACTGCTCCAAAACCTCCATAAAAAAAGCAAGCATAGCCAATATGCAGTGATAATGTATTGGGCCTATAGCCTACTGCACAAACCTAATTGCTACAGAACTGTTTTTAGTTGGTGAATGTTGCATAGGCTTACGTTTAAATATGGTTTAAAAAAAATAATCTGAGCAGTACATCTCAGCTTGCATTTTGACTCGGAAAGTGATCTGGACTCAGAAAAGTTTGGTGACCGCTGTATAAGGTGCTTTTCACTGACAGCCGCAACTCAATCAGCGAGGCCTACTGCCACGCACACTGCCCAAATTGCAGGCTTTCCAATGCCTAAGCACTTGTGATTTGAAATAATCCACAGCATTTTTTTTTTTTTTACAGAAGCTAATGATCCTCTGTGACTAAGTCATGCTCTCTTAAAGTATTTTCAAATGGTTTTATTTGAACAGCAGTAATTATATAATTTTGGCAAAACATAAATTTACTTTAGGGGAAGCCAGCATCCAAACTGCACAACCATCAACTTTCCTTTCCTTTCTAAAACCAGAGATCTGTAGGGTATGTAATGACAAGATGCTCATGTCTCCGCCCTAACAATGGGAGGCATTGTTCTAAAGGCGCGAAGGCAGGCGACAAGCTTAGGTCTGCATATTATGCCCATAGAAACACATTAGGCTTATTCTGGACAGATTTTGGTGAGTGAACCCTCTCGCTTCCTCTTCCTCTCTGCTAAAACTCTTTTACCGGAGAGAACAGCACAGCGAGCAAAACAGCGCCCCTCTATCTCAGTATGTGTAGACCATATATCTGATGAGGTCTGGCCAGAAATAGTATGACATTCCATCCTCTATTTGTCCAGACAGCATCAGATACATGGTCTACACATACTGAGACAGAGGGGCGCTGTTTCGCTTACTCAGCTGCTTTATCTGAGATTGATGTGTCTTTCTGGTGTAGGCATGGATGGGCTTTTCCTTTGGCATAGACATGGTGGGCCTCCCTTCTCAGATTGAGCAAAAATAAAATACATTGTTATTAAGATGTCTTCAGTAATATTGTGGATAATCATGCTCCGTTCAAAAAATGAAAGGTTGAAGGGATGCCTGGTACACTCCGGCATTATCAGAAGAAGTCTTTCATAAAAGAGATGATGCTTGGGTCAAGGCCAGGAACACAGGGTTCGGCCGGACTCGCAAGCTTTTAAGCAACTGAGGAATCATTGTGTTAGACAAATCAGAAAGGCTACATCTGATTATTATGTAACCGCTCTTTCAGATTGTAATGGGAACCCGGCTATATTCTGGAAAACTGTCAAATCACAAAAAAAGCGTTCTACTTCCTCCTCGTTGCCACAACAAATAAATTCAGACACTGGCCTCATTATAGGAAAAATGCCATCATTGATGCTTTTAAAGAACATTTTATTTCAGCAGGCTCTCTCTTTGAAAGAACTTCTATGCCAATTCACAATGATATTGGGCTGGAAGCTGATCGGGGAAGCCTACTGAATGATAAGAGAAATTAGTCAAACCTCTTCTTTTAGGCTATTTACAGAAAATAAGTTCTGGACGCTTTGCTACAGCAATAGACAACAAGAAATCCACAGGGGCCGACTAATTGGATCCCGGTCTGCTTAAGTGTGCAGCGCCCATCATTGTTTGCTTAATAACCCAGATGTTTTATTTAACGTTGTTATCAAGAAAAATTCCAAAAGTAGGGAAATCAGCTCTTCTTGCCACTCCATAAGGACGGGATAGTAGTGATCTTAATAATTAATCGCTACATTTCAAGGCTTCCTTGTCTAGCTAAGATTCTTGAAATCTTAGTAAATAAACAACTTTACTCTTTTTTAATCTGAAAAATGTATTTTCAATGTAAACCAATCAGGGCATTGCACTATTCCAGCAACCACTTTAGCTGTTAATGATCTTGTCAATGCTTCAGACACTAAAATGAAATGTGCTACTTTGTTTGTGGACCTGTCAAAAGCTTTTGATACTGTTGATCATGCTATTTTATTGAATAAGTTGTCCTCCATAGGCCTGAGCTTTGACGCCAGTTAATGGTTTCATGATTATCTTAGTGACAGAACTCAGGCTATCGGGATCGGAATTTCCCCGACGGCATCCCTTGCGTTTACGGACATATTCAATCTCTACCTATCCCAGTCTGCTGTTCCCACATGTTTCAAGATGTTCACCATTGTTCCTGTACCCAAGAAAGCAAGGTAACTGAACTAAATGACTATCGCCCCGTAGCACTCACTTATGTCATCATGAAGTGCTTTGAGAGACTAGTCATGATCTTAACACCTCTACCTTTCCTGACACCCTAGACCCACTTCAAATTTGCTTACCGCCCCAATGGACTATGCAATCGCACTGCACACTGCCCTATCCCATCTGGACAAGAGGAATACCTATGTTAGAATGCTTTTCATTGACTATAGCTCAGCATTCAACACCATAGTACCCTCCAAGCTCATCATTAAGCTTGAGGCCCTGGGTCTGAACCCCGCCCTGTGCAACTGGATCCTTGACTTCCTGACAGGCCGCCACAAGGTGGTGAAGGTAGGAAACAACACCTCCACGTCACTGATCCTCAACACTGGGGCCCCACATGGATGCATGCTTAGCCCCTCCTGTACTCCCTGCCTTCCTGGACACTTACTTCACCCGATGTCACAGGAAGACCAAAAAGATCATCAAGGACAACAACCACCCGAGCCACTGCATGTTGACCCCGCTATCATCCAGAAGGCGAGGTCAGTACAGGTGCATCAAAGCTGGGACCGAGAGACTGAACAACAGCTTTTATCTCAAGGCCATCAGACTGTTAAATAGCCACCACTAGCACAGAGGCTGCTGCCCTATATACTTAGACTTGAAATCGTCACTGGTCACTTTAATAATGGAACACTAGTAACTTTAATGTTTACATATTTTGCATTACTCATCTCATATGTATATACTGTATTCCATCCTATTCATCTATGCCGCTCTGACATTGCTAGCACAAATATTGATATAGTCTTAATTCCATTCCTTTAGATTTATTTGTGTGTATTGTTAGATATCTAACAAGTAATACTACTGCACTGTTGGAGCTGGAAACACAAGCGTTTCGCTACACCCGCAATAAGATCTGCTAAACACGTGTGGCAAAAAAAACTTGATTTGATTGGGAGAAACTCCCCAATCAAAGACTCGCTGCTGTAATCACTGCCAAAGGTGCTTCAACAAAGTACTGAATAAAGGGTCTGAATACTTACGTAAATGTGCTATTTCAGTTTTTTATAAATTAACAAACATTTCTACAAACCTGTTTTTGCTTTGTCAATATTGGATATTGTGTGTAGATTGATAAAACAATTTAATACGTTTTAAAATAAGGCTGTAACGTAACACAGTGTGGAAAAAGTCAAGGGGTCTGAATACTTTACGAACATGTTCCTGCATACATATGTATGTATGTATGTATGTATGTATGTATGTATGTATGTATGTATGTATGTATGTATATGGTTAAGAAGCTAAGATTTAAATGTGGCTTTTTCTACACAAACATATTGTGCCTCTCTCTAAGCAGTAGTAAACAGATTATTCAATCAACCTTTTTATCTGTTCGTGATTATGGTGATATTATTTATCAAAGTGTAGCTGTTACTCTTAAACCATTGGATGCCATCTACCATTGTGCCTTTGTTACACGTAACAGTTTTGATCCTCACTACTGCATCCTGTATCAAAAGGTTGGCTGGACTTCGCTAAAGACCCGCAGATCACCACATTACTCCTTTTTGTTGACAAGGCCCTACTTCATAAACTTCCGTCTTAGCTAACTTTGCTGTCGAGTAGATACACCCGAGTTGCCTAACCCTTTCACAGGATTGGTTAACTCGAGGTTCCTAGGGTCTCCACTGAGCTAGGTAAAGCTGCTTTTAGTTTTAATGCACCATATTTTTGTAAACAAAATCCAAAGTACATTTCATCTTGATGTTCTGGTACCGTTCGGGCAATTTAAAGCATTGATTGGGGACTTATTTGTGGAGGAATGTAACAGTTTTTCTAGTTGATTTGTGATGGTTTTGTTTGTACTTCCCATGACTGTTTTTGTATTGTAATGTGTGTGTATGTAAACTCAGCAAAAAAAGAAATGTCTCTTTTTCAGGACCCTGTCTTTCAAAGGTCATTCATAAAAACTCAAATAACTTCACAGATCTTCATTGTAAAGGGTTTAAACACCATTAACATGCTTGTTCAATGAACCATAAACAATTCATGAACATGCACCTGTGGAACGGTCGTTAAGACATTAACAGCTTACAGACGGTGGGCGATTAAGGTCACAGTTATGAAAACTTAGGACACTAAAGAGACCTTTCTACTGACTCTGAAAAACACCAAAAGCAAGTTGCCCAGGGTCCCTGCTTATCTGCGTGAACGTGCCTTAGGCATGCTGCAAGGAGGCATGAGGACTACAGATGTGGCCAGGGCAATAAATTGCAATGTCCGTACTGTGAGACGCCTAAGACAGCGCTGAACCCACCGTCGCTGGACCAGACAGGACTGGCAAAAAGTGCTCTTCACTGACGAGTCGAGGATTTGTCTCACCAGGGGTGATGGTCGGATTCGCGTTTATCGTCGAAGGAATGAGCGTTACACCGAGGCCTTTACTCTGGGGCGGGATCAATTTGGAGGTGGAGGATCAGTCATGGTCTGGGGCGGTGTGTCACAGCATCATCGAACTGAGTTTGTTGTCATTGCAGGCAATCTCAATGCTGTGCATCTCAATCCCATTGAGCACGACTGGGACCTGTTGGATCGAAGGGTGAGGACTAGGGCCATTTCCCCCAGAAATGTCTGGAAACTTGCAGGTGCCTTGGTGGAAGAGTGGGGTAACATCTCACAGCAAGAACTGGCAAATGGTGCAGTCCATGAGGAGGAGATGCACTGCAGTACTTAATGCAGCTGGTGGCCACACCAGATACTGACTGTTATTTTTTATTTTGACCCCCCCCCCCCATTTGTTCAGGGACACATTATTCAATTTCTGTTAATCACATGTATGTGGAACTAGTTCAGTTTATGTCTCAGTTGTTAAATCTTGTGATGTTCATACAAATATTTACACATGTTAAGTTTGCTGAAAATAAACACAGTTGACAGTGAGAGGACGTTTCTTTTTCTGCTGAGTTTATATATAGTGTATAATGTTATATTATACAGGGCACATTTGAAAAAGAGACCTAGGTCTCAAAATGTCTTCCCTGTCAAAATAAACAAATATTTTTTTAAGCACACACCCCTGGGGGGCCCATATTAAGAGTCAGCATGGCGGAGGTTTTGTTGCCTACCCTCATCACCTGGAGTCTGCCTGTCAGGAAGTCCAGGGTCCAGTTGCAGAGGGAGGGGTTCAGTGTACTGTATGGTTTAGGATAATCTTTTAGTTTAAATAGTGTTTTTGGTACCAGGCAGATTACACAAAATGATCTCCACCTCAGCAGAGTTTCCCATAGATCAGGGATTCCCAAACTCGGTCATGGGGCCTCCCATGGGTGCACATTTTGGTTTTTGCCCTAGCACTACACAACTGATTCAAATAATCAACTCATCATTAAGCTTTGATTATTTGAAAAAGCCATGTGCTAGGGTCAAAAATCAAAACGTGCACCCCTGGGAGGCCCCAGGACCGAGTTTGGGAAACCCTGACACAGATAAAGAAGATACTGTAATGAATGATCCCTAGGTGTTTGAGCCCAGACTGTCTGAGATGGAGCTACAAGGAGAAGGAGCTGCAGAGCTGGACCCCCGACCATCAAGTGTTACACTTTTGTCTTGATAAGTCTGATCTGAGTGGAATGGGCAGCCAGGTCAGGCCTAAGTGATGAACAGCATCTTCTGAGACAGTGATTGTGGTATTCAGTTGGTTACCTCATTCCACTTCCTCTATATTTGGCCTCACTTACTCGGTCTGACCTTAAATAGACCCGAATGCATTTGGACCCGTCATTGTGTACCATTGCCTGGTCCTAATAATAGGGCAGTGGCTGTGTTCCAATATCCACAGTCAACACGAGCATATCACGTCGAAACAAGTCAATGTATTGCTAAGTGTTGTGCTTGTGTGGATATGGGAACGTAGCCAGTGATATGCTTGGCTTTGAAGTCAGAATTGGACTGTTACGCAGTAGAATACTACAATCAATGTGCATCAGTGTTGGGAAAGCTACTCAAAATAGTTTACCAAGCTACAGTACCAAACACTTCACACTGGAGGAAGTTAAGCAACACTAAAGCTACCCTTAAGAAAATATAAATCAAATCGTATGTCACATGCTTCGTAAAACAGCTGTAGACCGACAATGCAGAGCGAAAAAAAAAGAAAGTAAAAACTACTTTGTGAAAAATTAGATTAGAAAAACAAGAACCAATCTCTTTGGGGTCATATGTTAATAGGCCAAATAACACCTTCTGTTAAAACAAAAATAAATGTTTCAAGTGAGAATTAGGCAGGTCGGAACCCGAAAAGGAAAGGAAATGATTGCCTACTTCACCCATATTTTCTTTTTGCAGAAAAAAGTGTGTAGTTCCAGTAGTTAGCTACACCGCTACATTGTAAAAAAAAAAAAAAAAAGCAACTGTAGTTAAATGACTAATTGAACTACATGTAGTTTACTACTCCCCAACACTAATGTGCATGTGAAGGGTGCGATTGTGTAATCACAGTCATACTCTGAACAAAGCCGGTGCAGAGAAGAGCAAACCACCAGTCTCCATTGTGAAAATTGCATCTGAGGAGAAGTACAATTCTCTTATCACCAGTAATCTTACTTCACAAGCAGACCTTGATCATTAGACAGAATAGACATTTCTCATGTAATCAAATTCCTCTCTTATACATTCTGATTACATTTTCAGGATCTATTTAATGACAAAGGCACGACTTGATTGATCATTCGAACCCAAAGTGAGTGATTGGATCACATTTAAGTCGCACTCAAACCATAACATTATATTAGGAGAGGAGAACACTTAAAATGATGACACTGATGCAGTTCCTGTGTATAACAGTCGCCGTGATTGGTGGACAATTGAACTGAAACTGCTCTCATTTCTGTGTGGACATCTGCCTTGTTACGAGATAGAAACTATGTACAGTAGAAACATTATGCTAATACATCATGTGCTACCCCATCCACTATCTATGTGAGTACAGTGATATGTATGGGTACTCTGAAGTTGACCGACATCCCCTTAGACATGCATGTCTGCCTGCCTGCAGTCATCAAAGTAGCAGTGTTCATGCTACATAGACACACATATCGACTGATGTATTGATCCTTATCCATTCAGTTCATGAGTGCTATGTAAATGCAGGACAGGAAGCAGGGAGAGAGGGAGAGAGAGAGAGCAGGAGTCTCTGCCCTTCTGAAATGTTAGCGCTAACAAGACCTGACAGCAGACCGGGAGAGAGCGTGCGAAGTGGCCGGGTCAGGGGAGGGATGCTGCTTTAGTTTAGACTGCAATATCCATTATATTCTTTCTCCATCCATCAGTTAAATATAAGAGCTGGGTGCAGGCTGTTGTAACACAGCCTATGACTAGGTTATGACAATTAGAGGGTGATTCCTTGGCACAGGATACTGTTTATTCTCTCCCTAAGTGGATCAGTAGATATCACATCATCTCAATATGGCCTGGCTTCCGGCTGGGAGGAGATGGGCCAGATCTCACCACAACAACCCAGCCTGCTGGTCAACCAGCTGTTGACAAATCCACTGCAGTGTAGCAGTGCCATGCCTACACGGAGAGCTGGCAGAGGCATGTTGGGCATAGCCTCACATAAACTAGATTGCTTTTATTTGTAGTGGCGTGTAATCTGGTGCTTTGCAGCATGCATGCTGAGTAGGTGCTGAATGACCATGGTTGTCCAAATGGGATCTTCCGCTGTCCCAAGAGAATAACCTTTTTTGGTTCCAGGTAGAACCCTTTTGGGTTCCATGTAGAACCCTCTGTGGAAAGGGTTCTTCATGGAACCTGAAAGAGTTCTACCGGGAACCAAAAGTGTTCTAGCAGGAACCAAAAATAGTTATTCGAAGGGTTCCCCTATGGGAGCAGCCGAATAACCCTTTGAGGTTCTAGATAGCACCTTTTTTTCTTATGAGTGTAGGCTGCTAATCCTTTTTTCATTCTTGTTATTTAAATGTCTCCATACCTAGTGGCTAGTTGAGATGATTGAGATGATATTGAGATGTGATTTCTAATCCTGAGGGAGTAAACGGGTATCACCCTCAACATTCCACAGTCAAGGGGTGCAGACAGAGGGGTTTTGGTGTTATTTAAAATAACACAGATCCATTGAAAACCTTTTTGTTCTTTGAAGTTCAAACCATGACGATCTTGAACATCACTCACCACTGCATTAGGCCTAAATACTGTATATTGTACTCTTTTGCACTGGGCGAAAATGCTATGGTCAGTTTTGTGGATTGGTGCCAGTAGTCATGTCTAGCTTGAGATGAAGAAGCATTTGCACATCTAAATTGGGTTAATCGTCGGGACATGGGAGTTGAAGCTGTAACATCCATGCAGAGGAGAGCTCCTTCCTGCACACTGTGTCCTTGTATTACAAATTGCATTTCATTATCATAGACAGATAATATGTCAGTCTACCAGGGCTGGAAAACTGTGGAGAATAGTTGGACAGATTAAGCTTGAGAGAAAATAGTCTAAAATCTAATGACAGACAAGGAACAGACATTAAAACTATTTGTATATATACAGTTGAAGTTAGCATACACTTATGTTGGAGTCATTACAACTCGTTTTTCAACCACTGCACAAATTTCTTGTTAACAAACTATAGTTTTGGCAAGTTGGTTAGGACATCTACTTTGTGCATGACAAGTAATTTTTCCAACAATTGTTTACACTTATAATTTCACTTATAATTCACAGTACCACAATTCCAGTGGGTCAGAAGTTTACATACACTAAGTTGACTGTGCCTAATCAGCTTGATAAATTCTTGAAAATGTCATGGCTTTAGAAGCTTCTGATAGGCTAATTGACATCATTTGAGTCAATTGGAGGTGTACCTGTGGATGTATTTCAAGGCCTACCTTCAAACTCAGTGCCTCTTTGCTTGGCATCATGGGAAAAATCAAAAGAAATTAGGCAAGACCTCAGAAAAAAATTGTAGACCTCCACAAGTCTGGTTCATCCTTGGGAGCAATTTTCAAACGCCTGAAGGTACCACGTTCATCTGTACAAACAATAGTACGCAAGTATAAACATCATGGGACCTCGCAGCCGTCATACCGCTCAGGAAGGAGACGCATTCTGTCTCCTAGAGATGACAGTACTTTGGTGAGAAAAGAGCAAATCAAATCTCAGAACAACAGCAAAGGACCCTGTGAAGATGCTGGAGGAAACAGGTACAAAAGTATCTATATCCACAGTAAAACGAGCCCTATATCGACATAACCTGAAAGGCCGCACAGCAAGGAAGAAGCCACTGCTCCAAAACCGCCATAAAAAGCCAGACTACGGTTTGCAACTGCACATGGGGACAAAAACTTTCTGGAGAAATGTCCTCTGGTCTGGTCCAATGAAACAAAAATAGAAACGTTTGGCCATAATGACCATCGGTTCCCAACAGTGAAGCTCGGGGGTGGCAGCATCATCATGTTGTTGGGGTGCTTTGCTGCAGGAGGGGCTAGTGCACTTCCCAAAATAAATGGCATCATGAGGCAGGAAAATTATGTGGATATATTGAAGCAACATCTCAAGACATCAGTCAGGAAGTTAAAGCTTGGTCGCAAATTGGTCTTCCAAATGGACAATGACCCCAAGCATACTTCCAAAGTTGGGGCAAAATGGCTTAAGGACAACAAAGTCAAGGTATTGGAGTGGTCATCAAAGCCCTGACCTCATCCTATAGAAAAATTGTGGGCAGAACTGAAAAGGTGTGTGCGAACAAGGTGGCCGACAAACCTGACTCAAAAACAAAACAATAATAAGTTTGTAGAACAAACATTTAAAAAATCTAATGTCAAGGCCTTTAATCACTTATTGGACAATAATTGTAAAAAATAAAAGCATTTTATTGTATCTGACGAAGCCTTCAGAAAAATAGTGGTTGTTCCTTTACATGGTGTGATAGCTGATACTTTAGTTTATCAAAATATATATTTAAAATGTTGTTAATATTAAGACAAAATATTTGTGGGGAAAAAGTTGAGAATGTCCCATCTTTGAAGAATCCCTGACCTCTAAAACGGCAACATTTTCTCTCAGCCAACGTGCAAAATAGCCAGAGATTATCTATACAACTGCACATTTGTCTCTCTGCCCCATGGCAGCAACAAAAATCCACACAAAAAAAGTGAATGTTCTATTTATTTTGGAGGGGGGGCGCAAAACTGTGCTTCGCCACTGAGCCAGCAGGTATGGCACGTGTCAAACTCATTCCCCGGAGGGCCGAGTGTCTCCGGGATTTCACTTCTCCCTTGTACTTGATGAATTAAGGTCACTAATTAGTAAAAACTCCACACTTGGGTGTCTAAGTCTAACTTGAAAGGGAAAATCTAAAACCCACAGACACTAGGCCACAGGTGTCAAACTCATTCCACGGGGGGCCGAGTGTCTGCGGGTTTTCGCTCCTCCCTTATACTTGATTGATGAATTAACATCACTAATTAGTTAGGAACTCCCCACACCTGGTTGTCTAGGGCTTTATTGAAAGGAAAAACCAAAAACCTGCAGACACTAGGCCCTCCGTGGAATGAGTTTGACACCCCTGCACTAGGCCCTCCATGGAATGAGCTTGACTGAGGTATGGTATGGGTAAATGCTAGAGGTCGACCGATTAATCGGAATGGCCGATTAATCGTTTTCATAACAATCGGAAATCGGTAATTTTGGACGACGATTTTGCACTTTTTTTTTTTTTACACCTTTATTTAACTAGGCAAGTCAGTTATGAACACATTCTTATTTTCAATGACGGCCTAGGAACGGCCTTGTTCAGGGGCAGAACGACTGATTTTTACCTTGTCAGCTCAGGGATTCAATCTTGCAACCTTACGGTTAACTAGTCCAATGCTCTAACCACCTGCCTCACGAGGAGCCCGCCTGTTACGCGAATGCAGTAAGAAGCCAAGGTAAGTTGCTAGCTAGCATTAAACTTAACTTGTAAAAAACAATCAATCAGAATCACTAGTTACATGATTGATGATATTACTAGTTTATCTAGCGTGTCCTGCGTTGCATATAATCGATGCAGTGCGCATTCGCGAAAAAGGACTGTCGTTGCTCCAACGTGTACCTAACCATAAACATCAATGCATTTCTTAAAATAC
This sequence comes from Salvelinus fontinalis, assembly GCF_029448725.1. Lineage (NCBI taxonomy): Eukaryota > Metazoa > Chordata > Actinopteri > Salmoniformes > Salmonidae > Salvelinus > Salvelinus fontinalis. Next base: position 8,826,153 of record NC_074669.1, read on the forward strand.
ACAGAAGTATATATTTTTTAAACCTGCATATTTAGCTAAAAGAAATCCAGGTTAGCAGGCAATATTAACCAGGTGAAATTGTGTCACTTCTCTTGCGTTCATTGCACGCAGAGTCATGGTATATGCAACAGTTTGGGCCGCCTGGCTCGTTGCGAACTAATTTGACAGAATTTTACGTAATTATGACATAACATTGAAGGTTGTGCAATGTAACAGGAATATTTAGACTTATGGATGCCACCCGTTAGATAAAATTCGTAACGGTTCTGTATTTCACTGAAAGAATAAATGTTTTGTTTGAGATGATAGTTTCCGGATTCGACCATATTAATGACCTAAGGCTCGTATTTCTGTGTGTTATTATGTTATAATTAAGTCTATGATTTGATAGAGCAGTCTGACTGAGCGATGGTAGGCACCAGCAGGCTCGTAAGCATTCATTCAAACAGCACTTTCGTGCGTTTTGGCAGCAGCTCTTCGCAATGCTTCAAGCATTGCGCTGTTTGTGACTTCAAGCCTATCAATTCCCAAGATTAGGCTGGTGTGACCGATGTGAAATGGCTAGCTAGTTAGCGGGGTGCGCGCTAACAGCGTTTCAAACGTCACTCGCTCTGAGAGTTGGAGTAGTTGTTCCCCTTGCTCTGCATGGGTAAAGCTGCTTCGAGGGTGGCTGTTGTCGATGTGTTCCTGGTTCGAGCCCAGGTAGCGGCGAGGAGAGGGATGGAAGCTATACTGTTACACTGGCAATATTAAAGGGCCTATAAAAACATCCAATAGTCAAAGGTATATGAAATACAAATCATATAGAGAAATAGTCCTATAATTCCTATAATAACTACAACCTAAAACTTTTTACCTGGGAATATTGAAGACTCATGTTAAAAGGAACCACCAGCTTTCATATGTTCTCATGTTCTGAGCAAGGAACTTAAACGTTAGCTTTCTTACATGGCACATATTGCACTTTTACTTTCTTCTACGACACTTTGTTTTTGCATTATTTAAACTAAATTGAACACGTTTCACTTTTTATTTGAGGCTAAATTTATTTTATTGATGTATTATATTAAGTTAACATAAGTGTTCATTCAGTATTGTTGTAATTGTCATTATTACAAATAAATACATAAAAATAAAAATAAACGGCCGATTGATCGGTATCGGCTTTTTTTGGTCCTCCTATAAATCGGTATCGGTGTTGAAAAATCATAATCGGTCGACGTCTAGTAAATGCAATAACAATAGGATAAACCTACTAATTGTAACAAGCATGAGCTCTTGAATGCAGTCTCATGGCCTGTTAGGTGTTCCTTGTTGTTAATTAAGAGCGTGGCCTCAGGTTCAAATGTTTGGCCATCAGTTAAAAATGCACTATGCAGAAATCGCACCTCCATTTCCTAGTTGCTAAAATTCAGTTAGCCAGTTTGAGTTTGTGACAAAACAAATATAGTTTAGAAAATAATTGTACCATTCAAACCGCTGTGAAATACCTTGACATTTTTTTCCCTCATCTGTTTGACGCTGGTGTACAAAACCAAAAGTAAAAGATGCAAAAACTTAAGAATGGGAAACATAATATAAAATATAGCACACATAGAACAGATCTACCACTTCTTAGACTTAATTTTTATGAAAACTCACATTTCTATGTGAATTTGGTTAGGTTGCCCAAAAAGTAACATATTGCAGCTTTCAATCAGGGGATCCCTTACTTTGTGTCAGTTGGCATAAACTGGGAGAATGGGAATGGGTTTTATCTATTTGTAAGAGTTGTGTTTTAATGGGAATGCCTCGTCAACCTATATCTGCTCTCCTTCTCCCTGGGCACGCCTATCAGTTAGTGTTACAAAACTATCTATGTTTGATTGAAGTTCATTTATATTGTCAGATACCCTCTAAATGTAATCATTGTCTTGTTGGTGGTGGTTGCTCTGTTGTTGTTGGGTCATAAGACTGGCATTTCCATGAAATGTCATTAAGTAAATACAAGCGTTTTTATCTGTTTGCGTTTCAGACATCAAGGGGCAACCTTTGCACCCACTATTGCATGGGTAGGCTCAGTGGCGATTTTATCATGGGTAGGCTCAGTGGCGATTTTATCATGGGTAGGCTCAGTGGCGATTTTATCATGGGTAGGCTCAGTGGCGATTTTATCATGGGTAGGCTCAGTGGCGATGTAAATCTTGGTGGGGCAAAAAAATATATATAAAGTGGGATGCATGCCAGCAAAGCCACAACACTAAACAATACATGAATTTCACTATAATGGTGACAACGGTACCCACAAAACTGTTAGGGCCTACATAAAGCTGTCTCAACATCTTACCACTGCTACATCTGGCTATCAGCGGAGCCTTGACTGGAAGCAAAACCGTTAATTGAGCCTCATTTACCACCTCAAAAAAAAAGACATAGCCGATATACCTGACTTGCTTAAATAAATCTGGTTTCTACTGACAATTGAGATGAACAAATTATGGCATAAGGGAACGATGAGTGGATAAGAGGCAATCCGTAATTTCGATTAAGACATTAATGAGCGACGACGAACGTAGTCAATATAACAATTTGTTCTCCTCGTGCACCAAGTCAGAACCGTAGGGCAAATAAGGGGGGCATATAAGCAGACTCTTACAATATTCAATGATTACATTTCTCTAAAACAGGTTATTGGCTACATGTGCACCACCAAGTCAGAACAGTATGCGAAATGAAGAGGGGTAAATAGACCAAATTATTAAGGTGAGGCACATGGGCTACTAACATCTTACTACACAACGTACACTTATTATTACTTTCTTAGCTACAGTATACATGTCTCCCTGGCATATTACACCATTTATGCAGCAGCATACAATACATTTTTGGATCACCTTGTGCTCACAGGAAGGTGGCGTGGCAGTCATTTGTGGGCAAATTTTTTCATCAGTCTGGCATTTTCTGGATTTATGGTGCATTCAAAACAACTGGGAACTCGGAAAAGAACAAGGTTGAATCATGATGACGTCATTGATATTCAGGTCGTAGCTCTAGAAAGAGGAACGGATTTACAATTCCGAGTTGGATGACCTTTCAAACCATATTTTAAGAGTCAGAGCTCCTTTATTCCTGACTTCCCAGTTGTCTTGAACTCACTGAAGTCAAGTTTTCGCAGATCCGAGTTAAGTTGTTTTGAGTGTGGCACAAATCATGCTTCATTGACAGCATGGCCAATGTTGAATGTTTATTATTATAAACTTGGAAAAGAGCCCCTTCTCCCAGATTTCAGACCACACAGCCACTCCACTAAATAGCAGGCTAATGATTGCCTTACAATGCTGGTAGTTAGCCACTGTCACTGATTCCTTTCAAACCACTCATTGTTGAATTTGAGATTTCCAACTTGTTGTGTAATGTTTATGTCCAATGGCCGATGAGCACCGATACGTTTGATCTATAATTTCACTTCATATAAAAAGGATTTGCCAGTAGATTGTCGACTTGATTCATGATGATGACTGCTAGCTAAGATTGAAAGTATGATGTTGACATGATCAGTCCAATCAAAGCGACTGTACATGTGACATGATTTGACATAATTTTATCTGTGGCCAATAGTCTTGAGCTTTCTTGGATTGGCACTTCTAATGCAACTATGGCAGCACCCAAGAGGCTAGAATTTTCGAGCTCTACCCTTAGACTTGGTGGTGATGTAGTGTCCTCATGGGTGACATAACACTGGGTAAGCAACTAGATTAAGCTGCTGGACGATTTTTGTCTGAATGGATGGTCGGGTCAGAACATAATTATAATAATTTGTACACTACAAATTGACCATAACAAAGCCACAAAATAGATTGTATTTGAACATGAAAATAACTTCAAACCTTGATTACATGGCGACACGATCATGTCTCTTGGGAAAAGATTGCCTAATTTAAACAAATGTTTACCTGGATTCCTGGTGATTTGACAATCTTTGACAAAAAAAACGTAAATCCTAAATAAATAAAAATCACTTGCGGGCAAGTTTTGGCACAAGGGCTGCCTGTTGCCAACCCATGCACTAGTGTGGCAGGCTACGCTGACAGACGCAATTATAGCCTATTCCCATGGAACTAACCGGGGCACAATCAAATGAGGCTGATGTTTACGCTTCCTCTGGTACAGGTAGTGCAATGTGCATGCTATAACCTGCTGCGATTTAATAAAGATGGACGCATACTTACTCTGCATAACCAGTGGCCCACGGCAGCCTCTTCGTCTCTTTCAGAATGAGTATCGGCCGAGCAACATGATCCGCCGAGCACTCGATTTCATCCGGTGACAGTCCCAGAAACTCCGGTCTTGTGTACGGGTATTTCAGCGGTAATTCGGAGCCACCGAGAGGTTCACTGTTCGAACTGCCAGCCATCATACCGCCCATAAAATTGGCCACAGCTGATTTCACCCGGGTGAGCATGTTCTTGCTACAGCGTGTGTCCAAGCAATGCTAATGCCGGGGTCCCCTTTCTCAGAAAATCGCCAAGGCTCGGCGGCGCGTTTTGCGGACCGCAACGGTTCAGGTATGCACCTCTCTCTATCAAATCATTCTGTACCGAATGAACGCGGAAATAAACTCATGGTGAGCACAGTCATGTGACAAACCGTTTGCTTGCTGGATTAGGTCGCGTACCTATCGCGCTATGACGGTGAGCAGCTGTTATTGGCAAAGCGCCAGTAGGTGAAAAATGTAGGCTAATTATCCTGGAATGCCGTGGCAGGTAGGCAACAGTAGACTGCTACAACAAGAACCGACGGCAAGGTACAGTGAAAGGCACTTCAAACCAAGTGTTTGCTTGACCCTCAAAATATGGTGAGTGAAGTCAGCTGACAGATAGCCTATATCCTCTTTGGAGTAGCCTACATCCTCTTTGTAGTAAGTAGCCAAGTTGGTCTCCTTTTCTGCACGACAAAGCATTTTCTGCTTATTCTATTTGAGACTCTCCCACATCACATGCTCTTCTCAGTCATGTCAAAGTTGTCCTTGTCCCATTTTCATTTTGTGTAATGGGAATAGAACTTCCACTAGCCTATGTGTCTTTAATTAGACTATTATGGAATAACCAGGTAAATACCAATGGTATAGTAACCATACCTATCGAGTTATGAGGTTCTATGATCAATACATTTTTTGTTGTTGCTGTGACTAGGTGATGGGATGATTTGACTATATTAACTCATGTATTACGGTAGTATTTTCCAGATCTAGGTTCTCATTATGGAAGGAGCCTCTCCAATGAGAATTAAGGAACTCCTGAGACACTGCAGATGCCAAACTGGCAGCATAGAGCAATCTTTAATTCATGGGTTTGTCTTTTAAGAGGTTCATTGACCTAATTACAAACAGCCAATCAGAGAAAATATATCAGACTATCTAGAGGTATATATTTCTATGCAGACAGTCAAAGTGATGCTGCCGGTGATTATGTTCTATATAAAGCAAGTGTTAGTCCCTATACAGTGCCTTCAGAAAGTATTCATATCCCTTCACTTTTCCCGTATTTTGTTGTGTTACAGCCTGGGTTTAAAATTGATTCAATTGGATGAGAAAAAATTCACTGGCCAACACAAAACACAATGTCAAAGTGGAATTATGTTTAAAAAAATGTATACAAATTAATTAAAAGTGAAATGTCTTCAGTCAAGTATTCAACCCCTTTGAAATGACAAGCTTAAATAAGTTCAGTAGTAAAAAAGTCAGATAACAAGTTGCATGGACTGAGTGCAAAATGTGCTTAACATGATTTTTGAATAACTACCTCATCTCTGTACCACAGACATTCAATTATCTGTAAGGTTCCTCAGTCGAGCATTGAATTTCAAACACAGATTCCATCACAAAGACCAGGGAGATTTTCCAATGCCTCGCAAAAAAACTGATATTTTAGCATGGTGAAGTTATTCATTGAACTTTGGATGGTGTATCAATACACCCAGTCACTACAAAGATACAGGCAATTTTCGTAACTCAGTTGCAAGAGAGGAAGGACACCACTCAGGGATTTTACCATGAGGCCAATGGTTACTTTAAAACAATTAGTTTAAAGCTGCAATATGTAACTTTTTGGGGCAACCCAACAAAATTCACAGAAATGTGAGTTATAGATCTGTCATTCTCATTGAAAGCAAGTCGGACGCGGTAGATCTCTTCTATGTGCTACAGTATTTCTATGCTTTACGTTTTTAACTTGTGTTTTTGTGTCTTTTGCTTAATTTTTTTACTCCAGCTTTAAACAGCTGAAAATACAATATTTTATTATAAACATGCATCCTGTTTGCAACAAGGCACTGAAGTAAAACTACAAAACATTTGGCAAAGAAATTCACTTTGTTCTGAATACAAAGCATTATGTTTGGGGCAAACACAACACATCACTGAGTACCACTCTTCATATTTTCAAGCATGGTGGTGGTTCCATCATGTTATGGTATGCTTGTCATCGGCAAGGACTGGGGAGTTTTTCAGAATAAAGAAATTGAATGGAGCTAAGCACAGGCAAAATCCTAGAGAAAAACCTGGTTAAGTCTGCTTTCCACCAGACACTAGGAGATGAATTCACCTTTCAGCAGGGCAATAACCTAAAACACAAGGCCAAATCTACACTGGAGTTGTTTACTAGGAAGTCAGTGAATGTTCCTGAGTGGCCAAGTTGACTTAAATCTACTTGAAACACAGTACTATATACAGTACTGTATATGGCAAGACCTGAAAATGGTTGTCTAGCAACGATCAAGAACCAATTTGACAGAGCTTGAAGAATTTTGAAAAGTATAATGGGCGAATGGTGTGGAAAGCTCTTAGAGACTTAGACGAAAGAGATATATCATTCTGTATTTAATTTTCAATAAATTTGCACAGAAAAAAACATGTTTTCACTTTCATGGGGTATTGTGTGTAGATGGGTAAGCAAGAAAATCGACCTAATCCATTTTGAATTCAGGCTATAACACAACAAAATGTGGAATAAGTCAAGGGGTTTGAATACTTTCTGAAGGTACTATATATCCTAGTTTCAAAAGGAAGTCTGGATGATTTCCCTTCGTGCTGCTGCCAGACGCTTTATCAGAAATATGAAATATGAGGCTGCAGTATTACTGTATGAGAAAATGTAAGGAAATGACGACGCAACACCAGATTGCAGAAGGTGATGTGGTATTGATGATGAAAATGATTACAAATCAATTATTACGGACTTCTGTTGTCTGCAAAATGAGCTCAAATCAATCAGGCTCTTCTTTCCTCTGACAGACAAGTATTGAAATCCAGAATCAACCCAGTCAGCTCACTTATATTGCTGGTTGAATTTAAAGGCTAAGCATCTTCAGGATTGTTGTTTTATATAATTATTATTATTTCTGCTCAGGTCTGTGATAGGGTGTATTCAAGCACACTAAGGTCAGAACAAACATGCTAGGGTCTTGGGCATGCACCCATGACTGGGTAAGTGATAGCTGAGATTGATCTGAATTTTTTTAGTTCACCTTTATTTAACCAGGTAGGCTAGTTGAGAACAAGTTCTCATTTACAACTGAGACCTGGCCAAGATAAAGCAAAGCAATGCGACACAAACAACAACACAGAGTTACACGTGGAGTAAACAAACATACAGTCAATAACACAATAGAGAAAAACAAGTATATATACAGTGTGTGAAAATAAGGCAATAAATAGGCCATAGTGGCAAAATAATTACAATTTAGCAATTAAACACTGGAGTGATGGATGTGCAGAAGATGACGATGAAGATGAAGATGGATGTGCAAGTAGAGCTACTGGGGTGCAAAGGAGCACAAAAAAAATAACAGTATGGGGATGAGGTAGTTGGATGGGCTATTTACAAATGGGCTATGTACAGGTGCAGTGATCTGTGAGCTGCTCTGACAGCTGGTGCTTAAAACTAGTGAGGGTGATATGAGTCTCCAGCTTCAGTGATAAAAAAAAAAAAAAAACGTTTTTGATTTATTTGTATTTTTTTTTGCAATACGTTCCTGTCATTGGCAGCAGAGAACTGGAAGGAAAGGCGGCCAAAGGGGGAATTTGCTTTGGGGGTGACCAGTGAAATATACCTGCTGGAGCGCGTGCTACGGGTGGGTGCTGCTATGGTGACCAGTGAGCTTCGATAAGGCGGGGCTTTACCTAGCAAAGACTGACAGATGACCTGAAGCCAGTGGGTTTGGCAACAAATATGAAGCGAGGGCCAGCCAACGAGAGCATACAGGTCGCAGTAGTGGGTAGTAGATGGGGCTTTGGTGACAAAACAGATGGCACTGTGATAGACTGCATCCAATTTGCTGAGTAGAGTTTTGGAGGCTATTTTGTAAATGACATCGCCGAAGTCCAGGATCGGTAGGATAGTCAGTTTTACGAGGGTATGTTTGGCAGCATGAGTGAAGGATGCTTTGTTGCGAAACAGGAAGCCGATTCTATATTTAATTTTGGATTGGAGATGCTTAATGTGAGTCTGGAAGGAGAGTTTACAGTCTAACCAGACCCCTAGGTATTTGTAGATGTCCACATATTCTAAGTCAGAACCGTCCAGAGTAGTGATGCTGGACAGGCGGGCAGGTGTTGGTAGCGATCGGTTGAAGAGCATGCATTTAGTTTTACTTGCATTTAAGAGCAGTTGGAGGCCACGGAAGGAGAGTTGTATGGCGTTGAAGCTCGTCTGGAGGTTAGTTAACACAGTGTCCAAAGAAGGGCCAGAAGTATACAGAATGGTGTCGTCTGCGTAGAGGTGGATCAGAGAATCACCAGCAGCAAGAGCAACATCATTGATGTATATAGAGAAAAGAGTCGGCCCGAGAATTGAACCCTGTGGCACCCCCATAGAGACTGCCAGAGGTCCGGATAACAGGCCCTCCGATTTGACACACTGAACTCTGTCTGATAAGTAGTTGGTGAACCAGGCGAGGCAATCATTTGAGAAACCAAGGCTGTTTAGTCTGCCGATAAGAATGTGGTGATTGACAGAGTCGAAAGCCTTGGCCAGGTCGATGAATACAGCTGCACAGTATTGTCTCGTATCGATGGAGGTTATGATATCGTTTAGGACCTTGAGCGTGGTTGAGGTGCACCCATGACCAGCTCTGAAACCAGATTGCATAGCGGAGAAGGTATGGTGGGATTGGAAATGGTCGGTGGTCTGTTTGTTAACTTGGCTTTCGAAGACCTTGGAAAGGCAGGGTAGGGTAGATATAGGTCTGTAGCAGTTTGGGTCTAGAGTGTCTCCCCCTTTGAAGAGGGGGATGGCCGCGGCAGCTTTCCAATCTTTGGGGATCTCAGACGATACAAAAGAGAAGTTGAAAGGCTAGTAATAGGGGTTGCAACAATTTTGGTTATAATTGTAGAAAGAGAGGGTCCAGATTGTCTAGCCCTGCTGATTTGTAGGGGTCCAGATTTTGCAGCTCTTTCAGAACATCAGCTGTCTGGATTTGGGTGAAGGAGAAATGGGGGAGGCATGGGCAAGTTACTGTGGGGGGTACAGGGCTGTTGACCAGGGTATGGGTGGCCAGGTGGAAAGCCTGGCCACCCGTAGAAAAATGCTTATTGAAATGTTCAATTATCGTGGATTTATCGGTGGTGACAGTGTTTCCTAGCCTCAGTACAGTGGGCAGCTGGGAGGTGCTCTTATTCTCCATGGACTTTACAGAGTCCCAGAACTTTTTGGAGTTTGTGCTACAGTATGCAAATTTCTGTTTGAAAAAGCTAGCCTTTGCTTTACTAACTGCCTGTGTATATTGGTTCCTAACTTCCCTGAAAAGTTGCATATCGCGGGGGCTATTCGATGCTAATGCAGTGCGCCACAGGATGTTTTTGTGCTGGTTAAGGGCAGTCAGGTCTGGAGTGAACCACGGGCTATATCTGTTCCTGTTCCTACAATTTTTAAATGGGGCATGCTTATTTAAGATTGTGAGGAAAGCAAGCGGGAAATTAACGTCAATGTCTGCTGTCTCCCACAGATATGGTATGGAGTTTTGTCTGCAGTCACCAAGAGAACTGGCATGTAGTGGAACAAATAAGAGAAGAATGCCGGAAACAGTCTGTGTGTGATGGAGAGGAGATCTCAATTGCCAATGATAAGTAATAGTGTTTAACATCTGGTGTTTGAGGTTTGTTACAGAAGTTAGATACAGTACAGTAGTAGATTTGCTCAAGGGGTTTACAGTTGACTTCTTGGCATTATGGGTGTGTATTATTCCCAAGGGAAAATAATACCTTTCCTACCTCCCTGTTCTACAAACCTGCATGAATATAAGGCTATACCCTAGACATGTGTTGGTTTCAACTATAGAGGCATTTAAGTATTTTTCCATTGTCAGCCAGAGTGTCTGAAAATGTTCCTACTTTTTGACATCATAGTCATTTAGCAGACACTCTTATCCACACCAGTGAACAGTGACCTGACTGACAAACAGCTGGATGATTGGTCAGGCAGCTTGTGTTGTTGTATTGTGAGTCGTGTCTTGTTGGCTGTGATCCCATCTCCACACTAGAGCTTTATTTATTTATTCTGGTCCAGCAGAAGGATCTCTGACTGTGATTTTATCAGCTCACCAATGTTTTTTCCTTCAATTTTAACGCTTTCAACGGCTTTTCTTGCATCACAAGAATGTTATTTTTCCATTAATTTAGGGTCAAATCCTTACTTGACCTCTGTGTGTTAAACTAACATTGGATTGATGTCAATGCCTAATGCACGGGAAAATCAGTTATGTTGAATACTGTATTCACACTACAAAAACATTTCATCAGATTTGTGATCTCTTTCTCTCTATCCCTCTCCCTCTCTGTGTTTTGTTTGAGTTGGAGGTCTGTCTTCAGAGAGGGATAGACCATTTCTGTTTTGTCATGAGTGGATTATGCCTGTGATGAGACAGTGAGGGGATTGAGGGAAGAAGCCACTGGCCTGGCCTGCCCTTGTCATAAGGTGTGTGTGTGAGTGAGACACCAGAAGTGACACCCACAAGAATAGTAAACAAACAAAACATTTACCAACTGGGAACATTTTGTTTGTCCTCACAGGGTCAAATGCTATTTCTAAGGGTGTTAAGGTTAGAATTAGGGTTCAGGGTTAATGTTAGGTTTTTGGGTTCATGTTAGCGTAAGAGTATGAGTTAAGGTTTAGGGAAAATAGGATGTTGATGTTGGGATTGAATTGTGTCCCCACAAGGTTACTGAGAGAGTGTGAGGATCTGTGTTTATTGCACAATAACCCAATACTATATCACATGTGATATAATATTAGCAACTGTTGGCCTGGGCGCCTGGGTGTCTGTGTGTGTGTGTGTGTGTGTGTGCTGAAAGTAACATTTTGCCCCAGATAGTGTGCTGAGAAGCTGTGGTTAACCTTGAGCGAGAACAGTATGCTTTCTATCCAGGTGCAAATAGCTCAAACAATGTTACAGAACTGTCTGACCTCAGTCTCCAGGGTGTGGGAGCGTAATCTACACAGCAACAGCGCCGGACACCAAGGAGCGCCAAGAGGCTGGGACCAGCCTGAGCGCCGGCGATAGGCTGAGCAAAGTTTAAACCACGCTCAGCCTCTACTGTGATAGGCCAACAGACGGGTTGGAACTACTTCTATCACGGTATAAGAACAGCTGTTTACTTACATCCTGCCAGTTCTCTGTTCTGCCCTGCGAGGTGATACAGAGAACCCGTATATACGAAAATTGCATTTACCATTTATCGCTTGAGTTTAATAAAAATACTTAAAGTATATTCGGTGACTCTGAATCACATTTTGTCCTGATACCAGATTTGAATTGACGCAAATCCCTTATATAGTGACCCCGACAGTGATCTGGTGAAGGACTTCTCTGGGCATTGGCGTGCCAGGCAATTGACCATTGCTGTCGTCAGACGGGTGTGTCTCACAACTCCAAACCGGTCAACTAAAAAGGTAAGCAGACACCTATTGTAAAAAACTAAAGTTCTGCACATTGGCATTATCCAAATTTAGTTTTGTGAGGCACTTGTTTGATGTAAGTAACCAAATGTTATTAGTTTATATTGGTAAAAAACATAAGGAATACATAGTGGTGAATGCAATTTTGAATGGCCAAGTATTCAATGATATGACAGTGAATGCAATGTACTAGGTAGACCAGAAGTTCTACTTGATGTGTGTGTAGGCCAGAAGTTCTACTGATATGTGTGAGGGTGGGTCGAAGAACCTACTAGGGTGAGTGTGGATGAACGGCAATATAACGTGTATGTAATGTATTAGGTGGGTCGGCGTACCTACTGGTTTGTGTGTGAGTAAGTTAATAAACTTGCTGAGCGAATGAAGGTTGATTATAGAATCAATCGAGTGAGTGTAATACATTAGCCATTGGTGGGCGTACTGATGGCGGTTTGAGTGAATAGTAATCCAGGCCAGAAGTTCTGTTTTATACTATTACAGGCCAGAAGTCCTGTGTTATATTGGAAATAAGATAAGTTTATCGGGCGATTGTAGTGCATTGGGTATTAAGTCGGCGCACTGATACCAGGTTTGAATGTCCCAGAAGGAATTAAAGGACCAGAAGTCCTGCAGACCAGAAGTTCTGCGTTATATCATTGAGTATTGAGGGGGTAGTATTATTTACGCAAACTAGAGACGTGATTTTAGATAAAAATTGACCCTGAATTTACATGGTGATTGAACCCGCCTTCTATTAGAACAGTTCGATAAATAAAATACGTTAAAAATGACTAGTCAGGAGGTTGATAAAGTACTGAAAACATTGAAGTCAACATTAGAAACTAATGGAGGAAGAGAGGTGAGAAAAAATGTATAGAGAATGGACTGAGGAGGGCAGCATTGCCTCACATAGCAGGCTCCCAGTCGACGGGGAGCCCGGAAGAATACTAGACTGAAACGTAAAACATATAAATCCAGTTCCGAGTGGAAACAAGAGGGAGAGATACGGTTAGTTAGTGTTTATGTAGGATATAAACTGAACGTTTAATAGCTTGTTTAGGTTGAATTGAAGGACTGATCCATTCTGGATGGTAGCGAGGCGATTTCGATGTGATGCGTTGTGTTGCCTAAATGATCTGCTGGAACAATGTATAGAGACTGGAGTCATATTTAAATTACTGAACCATGGAGGACGGTTGATGACGGAGAGATACGATAAAGTTGTGCCCATCGGAATGTTATTATTCTTATGGATTGACTGACATGCAATATAAATTTAGCGAGGTACATGGTGTTTTAAAAAGTTGGGAGTGGAGAAAGTTGAAAAGTTGATTTTACTTTTACGATAGTTTTGGTGCAAAACTCATTTGGAGTAAGGGGTATGTTTTTGCCTAGAGGCAGGAATAAGAGTTAGTTTTGGTGTGGGCTACTAATTTTCAGGGTAAGTTGCTAGAGGCAGGTTGATTTGTTGTGTAATAACGTAAAACTGCGTCATTACGTGGGATACACAATAACGTTACTCAAATGGATTTGACCATTGTTCAGGTACACTCTTTTCTGTACTTCTGGCAGTATAATTTTGATTGAGAGATGTTGATTGATGTTGTAAATTCTATTCAAGATCCAACATTTGTGATAAATTAATTTTGGTTTATCGAACTCGTACTACTGCCTGTTGCAGTTAGCCAACAATGATTTACAATTCGTTGAAAGTTGCTGCGGCCTGAACACGGGCTGAGCGCTGGTTGTTGACATCACTCACAATGCACTTTTGCAACCAGGCAATGATGTTGTGACTGAGGGTGGGACAGAGAAAATGGTTTGTGTCATTTAGAGGGAAAATGCGTGCATTATAGCTTTGAGCCACTTTTCACAAGTTGTTAAAAGTTCCAAATAGAATTTTAAAAGTAGCTGAATATCGTCAGGGTAGTCTAAAAAGATGCTAAAACTATCAACAAAAATTGCTAGGTGGCCATTACGGATTGTTGGCGCTCACTGGGCTGTATTTTGCTATAAGAGAGGAAGGTCAGAATAGTTGAATCGTAAAAGTTTATGATAGCTCTTTATTGATTTTTAGTTTGAATGTCTAGGTAACACCAGTGAAATTTAACAGGAAGTTAAGGTATATTAACATGCCGGTGGAGCTGATTTAATGTTAAAGGGACAGTTATAATTACTAGGTTTTGTTTGTAGTAAACGTTGGGTTTGAGGGGATTTCCATGTTTCCCAGAGACAAGATATCTTAAAAGGCTACACAAACATATGGAATATTAGAAGTTTTGTTTTCTGAGTTTTCATAAATACGTAAATTTTTTAGATAAAGGGTTCTTTATTTTGTCTAATATAGTAAGGAACACTTCTTTAAAGTGGTGGTATGGCTTGGGACTTCTGAGGTGGCTTTGTGGTCTGATCAGCCACATTGGAAAGCCATTTGAATGGAGAATCTAAGGTCATTGGCGTCTGAGTTAAGGTAATATGATACAACAAGGTGGTGAAATTAATATTATGGATAGTGGTGGAGGATGAAAAGTCACTTGAGGGCGCCATTGGTCAATTTATGGAGGTTTGAAGTGCCCACTTCTCTGTTCATTGCACTATGCTTGGCTGTGGAATGGGTATAATGGCTTCAGGGGGTGATGGAGGTCCATGCCCGGGTTGGGTGCACCCTCTATGCGGCCCCCTACCCCCCCACCCTTGATTGTCCACAAGAGGGCGCCATTGGACATTTTAAGCGGATTTTAAGCATATGGGCCTGGGAACACAATGATAATTAGTTAGGATACGTTAACATGAGTCTACTTTTTTTTTTTTTTTTTAAGTATTTATGTTAAGCCAACAGGGCAGGAAAAAGATGAACATAGAAAAATAGTGATTTTATAAGGCTAACCCATGTTATTGTTAGATAAAATACAGTGGACTCCTGAATGAGATATTTCATTAGTACAGAAAGCATATGATATGGTTAGCATTCGTTTTGGCCTCATTTGATCATAGTGTGAATAGTATAAAGTGGACGGGGATATATGACATCTGTGGTGATTCAGGATTATTGATAGGTTAAATAAGGTTCGATCCTGTGTATCGATCCTAACATGTATCGATCCTATCTCGATCCTATGTAAGGACTTTCAAAATTGCCACCATAGACATGTTTTTTTTTTGTTTTTTTTGTAATTCCATGGGTTCAGATAACAGTGAGACACTTAGTTAATGTTTGGGACCAAGCTACAGACAGATAAGGGAAAGGGCAGACAGAGGGGCCCTCCCCACACTGCTGAGACCTTGAAGGTTGGGAACAGAGAGATAGGAGTGACACAGACTGGGTCACGGTTACTGAGGGGAGACAGAGGGAGTGAAAACTTAGTTGGTTTCAGGAACTAAGGGGCAGCACTGATAACTTTTAAAGTAGATAAGATACTTGACAGAGAATTGTTAGATTTGCGCCAGTATTGATACGAGGGCGGAGCCATGTATCAAAATGGGGATGGAATAGGGCACTTTGTGGTGTGGCCTATTAGTTAAATATCCCTAGAGTTGGTTTACTAGGATAATAATGGAGGACATTCTAGCTAATCAGATAGAATAAATGAGAAATTGTTTGTTAACCAAACCTGTATGTCCAAGATTTTATGCACTACAGGTGAATTACAGGAGAAGGGGATTCATGCAATCCAGTCCATGAGGAGAATAGGTGGAATGCAGCCCCGTTGGGAGGGGCCAGACCAAGTATTCCTGGTGACAGCCTTTGCGGTGAGAATAGCTGAAAGAACTACCTGGGTTCATATCGCACATTGCAAGAGGGTAAGACACACTGACACTGCCGAACCATCACAGAGTTAAGGAGAAGAACCGTAGCTAATAAAGTTCGGGGGTCAACTCCTTAACGAAGATTTCCCTGACCCCGCCCTCTCATCACTGTGTACGTTCATAGAAGTGGAAGTACTGTCTGGCCTCTGACTGCTGATATGTTCTCTGGGAGAGGGTGAGGCTTTACAGGACTGCTGGTCGTCCTGAGCTGTCTGATTGGGATACGATGGGGATGGTTGCCATCACAGTGCTGCCAAAACCACCACCAGTTCCAACAGGCCAAGGCCGGGTTCAGCCGAACTCCTCCACCACTTCAAGACCGGGTTCCACATCGTCACCTAAGCTCTCCAATCCGGTACAGATAATAAATGTAAAGGATATCTCAGATAGCGACCAATTGGGGACTGAAACTGGCTATGAGGGTAGGGATAATATGTGGTTAGCCTATATGAGGTATACAGCCAAAACACTTAACAGAAAAGACTGTGTGATCTGTGGACATGCTAGACCTGTTCTGGCTACTCACCCATTTGCCCTTAGCAGTGGGGAAGGTTGGATGTGCATATTGGAACGTTTCTACCATAATAAGCCAAATTCAACCCTGTGTAAAGCTCTGAGTCTTGTGTTCCCAGAAGTTCCTCCCCAGAAGGCACCATGGGGAGTTGAGGCATATGGGGGATATTACAGCTGTATCACTGGTACAGGTATAGACTATGGGAGGCTCTCTACTGCTGACTGCATCACTAATGTCACTATTAATGCCACCTGGCCCGTTGAAGGGCTGAACCAAACTAGAGGTGTTGCTGATGTATGGTGGATGTGTGGACCTGCCAGGCGGTTGACCCCTATTTTGAAAGGAGACTGGCAGGGCACATGTGCTTTGGGCAGTCTGATAACACCATTGACTATTATTGAGGTTACAGCTAACCAACTCCTGGGATCTGCACATGACACAGAGGCTCGGGACCAACCCAGGAGACGGCAGAAACGTGACGCTCCTTGGTCCGAGGGTACAGATAACATCTACACCAACCTGTTGGGGTCCCAATAGGGGTCCCCCACGAATTCCAGGCATTAAACAGGAATGATGGCCTGTGGCATTTGTTGCCCATTACTGGCCCAGCTATTGTTGATGCTAAGAAAACTGCCTGGATCAATTATATATACTATAATCAACAACGATTTGTTAACTACACCCACACCGCACTTATGGGGATGGCTGAACAATTGGATGCCACCTCTCGAACCGCTAAACAAAATAGGCTAGGAATAGACATGATTCTGGCCAACCAGCGAGGTGTTTGTAAAATGTTTGGAGAACAATGTTGCACGCTTATCCCTATCAATACCAGTCCGGATGGGAGCATTTCAAAAGCTCTGAGAGGGTTGGAAAAGTTATCTGTGGAGATGAAGGGTTTTAAAGGTGTGGAGGAGGGGGCACTGTTCTCCTGGCTGGGTGGCTGGTTTGGTGAGTACACTGCATTGATGGTTACTGGATTTCTGACCCTGATAGTTGTATTTCCTATATTAATGTGCTGTGCTGTGCTGCATGTATTATCCCCTGTTTGAGGAAATATTTTACAGATGTTGCGCACGCTGCGGTTATGATGCCACTGCTTGATCACGGGGGGGATGCTGAGACTGCCTTGGCAGAGGATGATCCATGGTTTGCTATATAATTTTTTTTTTTAAATGCTTATTTTTAGTTTAATTCATTGCTTTTTGTTTCACAATATATCCTTGTAATCTTTTACCCTGTATGTTGTCCTACCTTATGTCAAGGTTTACATTTCCTGGGTGGGTGTTAGCCAACCTAGTACCTGTTAGGTGTAGCACGGTGGACTAGATGTTTTTTTATTCTTTATACAATAAGGTGTGTTTCTTTTAATCTTTGTATTCTGAGTGTGACACCAGGGTGTCAAAAGGGGGAGTCGAAATGCAGCTTAGCGTATATCATTTGTTGATTGGTGTAATTGTTGATTTAAAAAATATATATATAATAATAATTAATTAATAATAAACGTTTGACTATTTTCATGAAATACTATTAACATATGACTATACTGTGACCGCTGAAGTAAAGGATAATGAGTGACACCCTAGGGGTGTCTAAAGGGGGACTCCTAAAAATCCCTATGGTATCTAATATGTTACTAGGGTAACGAGAACGTGTTCTGAATGGTCATTAAAGGTTTAAAGTTCCTGGGTTCATCAACAACCTGGTATGTATGTATCGATCATTGAACCTGATGGTTTCTGTTTTAATTTACACCACTTAGGGGTGTAAAAAGGGGGAATTGTGAGGATCTGTGTTTATTGCACTATAACCCAATACTATATCACATGTGATATAATATTAGCAACTGTTGGCCTGGGCGCCTGGGTGTCTGTGTGTGTGTGCTGAAAGTAACATTTTGCCCCAGATAGTGTGCTGAGAAGCTGTGGTTAACCTTGAGCGAGAACAGTATGCTTTCTATGCAGGTGCAAATAGCTCAAACAATGTTACAGAACTATCTGATCTCAGTCTCCAGGGTGTGAGAGCGTAATCTACACAGCAACAGCGCCGGCCACCAAGGAGCGCCAAGAGGCTGGGACCAGCCTGAGAGCCGGCGATAGGCTGAGCAAAGTTTAAACCACGCTCAGCCTCTACTGTGATAGGCCAACAGACGGGTTGGAACTACGTCTATCATGGTATAAGAACAGCTGTTTACTTACCTCCTGCCAGTTCCCTGTTCTACCCTGCGAGGTGTTACAGTGAACCCGTATATACGGAAATTGCGTTTACCATTTATCGCTTGAGTTTAATAAAAATACTTAAATTATATTCGGTGACTCTGAATCACATTTTGTCCTGATACCAGATTTGAATTGACGCAAATCCCTTATAAGAGAGCGAGAGAGAGTCATGCTCAACATGAGCTTCTGATATATTTCATATTTTTTTGTTTTTAGAATGAGATAAACAATCTAATCGAAAAAGAATTCCAGACAAGAAGTGATGAACAACAACTCTATTCATTCAGAATAGAAGAAAAAAATAACTTTGCGCCTCAAGTTAAGAAGTTAAGAAGTTTTGAGTCTAGCTAGCTAGCTACACAACAAAGACCTAGCCAGCAGACTAACAAGCTAGCCAGAAGAAACGAGCTAGAACAAACCTAGCAAGGGCAGTTATTACAACTACATCAAACGACCAAACTGAGTGAGTAAACCAAAAAGGAGCACGGACTAACTTTAAACATATCTTCTGTTTTTTAATGTGAGGATTTGTCACTCTTTTTGCTAGTTTTTGAACTAAATTAGCGCTAGCTAGCAACAGCAGCAGACGAACAAATCTGTTGCCATGGCAACGGGGCAGCAGCAGCAGTCGTAGCAGAGCCCACAGGCACCATGTCCCCACTCCCCCTCAGCGCTGAGTCCATTCTCTACCCTCCAGAGGCCAAAAATGACACAACGAGGAAAGCTTTTAAACAGAAGCTACTAGAGGGGAGGCCAGAAACCCTTTTTGCAGACCTCTACAAAAACGGTGACGTGAGTAATCTCATCTTCCTCACTGACCAGCCAAATGCATGGCGCTCAGCAGTGTGCTCTCACTACCCATCCATAAAGAAATAGGGAATCTGTAATGGGTGAAAGCTGGAAATCAAAGAGACGGACGACCCTGACAGCACCATGATAACAATCAACCTCTACAAGACTGGGACTGTCATGGTGCAAGGTAACATTAGGCTGTTTGAAACAGACTTTCAGACCATTAAGGAGAGAGCGGAGAGAGCGAAGGACACCACCAGTGACATGCCCTCCCACAAGACAAACTCTACCAGCACCACCCTCACCCCTACTCTCCCCACCCAAAAAGGCACATCCAGCACCTCTCTTCCCACCATAGTGGAGGACACGCCCCAGGAGGAGAGCGACCCCCTCAGTGCAGAGCAGGCTCAGGCCCTCCTCACCACCATGGCTGCCATGAGGGATGAGTTCACCAAACTGGAGGGGGAGGTGGTCCTGCTCAGGGAGAGCGTGAGCAAACAGCAACCAGACAACCACACCTTAGAGGAGCTCCTAACCAAGGTGAGGACAGAGCAGGACAGCAGCCTTGCAACACAGCTGAAAGAGGTTCAGCAAGAGAGAGACGGACTCAAGAGAGAGCTGGCTGATCTAACAAAGGAGGTGAGAGAGCTCCAGAAAGACAGGCAGAGCAGCAATAAGGAGCTGACCACACTAAGTGAGGAGCTGCAGGAGAGAAAGAGAACAGAGGACAGGCTGCAGGAGCAGTTAGACCACCACCCTATGACCTGCCCTCACACAGCAGAGGAGTCCACCTCAACCAGCCAGGCTTCCCCAGCCCTGCCTGCTGCACCCCTCCTCCCCAACCCACAGAACAGCCTCCCGCTGACAGTGGCAACGACACAGACAAGCCAGACCCCAGCTCCAAGTCTCTCAGAGCCTTCACAGTCAGCCGACTCTCTCAGACCACAGTAAAATCACAGTGTATCTGAGAAGAGCAGAACCCAACCATGAAGCATCATGGCCCAATAAATTACATGGTACTAAACAGGCCTATAGATGGAGTGCAAACAGTACAGACATCTCCCAAAAAGCAATTAGTAGCCAAAAAATACAATCTCTCCTGGACAACTTTTTAGTCTTAACATTCTCCTTCAGCAATGAAGGTGTAAATTTGGCCGTTTGGAACATAAACTTTATATTTGACAAATTAGCCTCTTTGGCTAATTTAAAGAAGCATAAGAGCAATCCAAAAATAACAGATAATAAAAAATGGTTTGATAATGATTGCAAAAATCTAAGAAAGTCATTGAGAAATATATCTAATCAAAAACACAGAACCAGTCAACAAAAATATACGCCTTCAATATGGGGAAACACTGAAGCAATACAAACACACCCTAGAACAAAAAAGGAACAGCACATTAGAAATCAGCTGGATGGTATTGAGGAATCCATAGAATCAAACCACTTCTGGGAGAATTGGAATAAATTAAACAAACCTCATCATGAGGAATTGGCTATCCAAAATGGGGATATGTGGAGAAATCACTTTGCAAACCTCTACAGCAATATAACAAAGAGCCCAGAACAAAAATATATACAAGAAAAAGTACAAATCCTTGAATTAGCAGTCAAAGACTATCATAATCCTGTGGATACCCCAATTACAGAAGAAGAATTATTGGAAAAACTATGCACTCTCCAACCCAAAAAGGCATGTGGTGCTGATGGTATTTTAAATGAAATGATCAAATATACAGGCCACAAATTCAAATTGGCTATACTCAAACTCTTCAACATTATCCTCACTGCAGGTATTTTCCCCAATATTTGGAACCAGGGGTTGTTCACACCAATCTATAAAAATGGACACAAATTTGACCCAAATAATTACAGAGGAATTTGTGTTAACAGCAACTTGGGGAAAATTCTCTGTAGTATTATAAATAGCAGACTACATCATTTCCTTGACGAACACAAAGTCCCGAGCTGAAGCCAGGTTGGATTTCTAAAAAATGATCGTACAACAGACCACATTTACACCCTCCACACTCTAATTGATAAACAAGTTAACCAAAACAAAGGCAAAATCTACTCGTGTTTTGTTGATTTCAAGAAACTATTTGATTCAGTTTGGCACGAATGTCTTTTTTATAAACTAATAGAAAGTGGTATTGGAGGGAAAACATATGATTTTATTAAATCAATGTACACTAAAAACAAATGTGCGGTTAAAATTGGCAACAAGCAAACAGACTTCTTCTCTCAGGGGCAGGGAGTGAAACAGGGCTGCCCAATAAATCCAACACTATTAAACATCTACATTAATGAATTGGCAAAAACATTAGAAGAATTGGCAGCACCTGGTATCACCCTACACAACACTGAAATCAAGTGTCTGCTGTACGCAGATGACCTGGTGCTGCTGTCTCCCACTAAAGAGGGGTTACAGCAGCACCTAGATCGTCTTCACAGGTTCTGTCAGACCTGGGCTCAAACCGTTAACCTAAAAAAAACTAATATAATCATATTCCAAAAAAGGTCCGGAAATAAGGATGACAGATATAAATTCTATTTGGACACAGTTCTATGAGAACACACCAAAAACTACACATATCTAGGACTAAATACCAGCAACACAGGTAGCTTTCACATGGCTGTGAATGAGCTGAGAGACAAAGCAAGAAGAGCATTCTATGCCATTAAAAGGAACATCAAAATTGAAATTCCAATTAGAATCTGGTTCAAAGTTTTGAAGTATGAACCAATTGCTCTATATGGCAGTGAAGTATGGGGTCCACTCTCTAATAATGAATTTACCAAATGGGACAAACATCCAATCGAAATACTGCATGCAGAGTTTTGCAAGACTGTATTGCAAATACAAAGAAAAACTCCAAATAACGCATGTAGGGCAGAATTGGGCCAATACCGTCTCCTCATTCGAATAGAAAAAAGAGCCATCAAATTTTACAACCATCTAAAAACAAGTGACCCCAAAACATTCCATCACACAGCTCTACAATGTCAAGAGATGAAACAAAAGAAGAGTCACCTCAGCCAGCTGGTTCTGAGGCTCAGTTCACCAACCCAAACCAATCCCATAGAGCCTCAGGACAGCCCTCAGAAAATCTGGCCCAACCAAATCATCACAAAACAAAAATAAAGATATATCACCTATTGGAAAGACACCACAAAAAATGTAAGTAAACTTCAATTCTATTTGGCTCTAAACAGACAGTACATGGTGGCAGACTATCTGACCACTGTGACTGATAGAAAACCGAGGAAAACATTGACTAGGTACAGACTCAGTGAGCACAGTCTGGCTATAGAGACCGGTCGTCACAGACAAACCTGGCTGCCCAGAGAGGACAGGCTGTGCTCACTCTGCTCCAGGGGAGAGGTAGAGACAGAGCTGCATTTCCTATTACACTGTGACAAATACTCAGACCTAAGAGAATATTGCTTTCCCAAAATTATAATTCAATACAAAGAATTTGAAACTATAAAAGATTAACCAGATGCTGTTGGTCCCACCATTTATTTATATATAAATATAAATTTTGTATATTTATACATTTTATTTTTCAATATGTATACTTTGACAATGTAAGTAATAATGAACTTGCCATGTCAATAAGGTCAATTAGAGAGAGAGAGAGCGAGAGCGAGAGAGGAGGTGGGGGCGCTAGATATCAGCCCACTAGGCCTAAAGATGGCCTAGTGGGCTGATATCTAGAAAAACTGATTCAACAAGGGCTTGATGATTAGTTGACAAGTGGAATCAGGTTTGCTTGTCTGGGGCCACAATAGAAATATGTTCTGTTGGGGGTACCACTGGGCAAAAACTGAATCAACGTTGTTTCCACGTCATTTCAACCCCAAAAATATAAAAGTGATGACATTGAATCAATGTGGAACACTCATTGGATTTGCAAAAAGTCATAAACGTAAGGGCATTTCATGTTTTAACCTAAATCACAT
This sequence comes from Salvelinus fontinalis, assembly GCF_029448725.1. Lineage (NCBI taxonomy): Eukaryota > Metazoa > Chordata > Actinopteri > Salmoniformes > Salmonidae > Salvelinus > Salvelinus fontinalis. The sequence goes on from NC_074669.1 coordinate 8,849,381, forward strand.
GACATGGTGACATGTTTTGTTATATTCACGTTGAATTCACACTAGTTGACAATTCAACCAAATGTAAATCAAAACTAGACGTTGAACTGACGTCTGTGCCCAGTGGGTAGGCCAATATTCAGTTAGTGGAATCAGGGAATTTGTTGGTAAAACAGTTGTGTTAATAATACCAGTGACGGAGACTTCTGTCTTGGTTTTAACCTGGAACAACTCAAATGCACTCTTCCTGACTGTCCGGTGTTGTTCTAACAGCAGCCATAAGAACCTTGCACTCTGGAAAAATCTTACTGCTGCCCGTGGGCCACAACCCTGTAACAGCAAAGTAATAGCAGTTTTAGTGTAAAATGCATACTTATGTATTACAATGGTGTGTGTGTTAGTTAAATACTAGTATATTCCTTGTATGACCACCAGGTGTCACCAAGCTCATTCAGAATCTTCCAAGAAAATTCGGCTGACTGTTCATCTGGCTTCATTCACACCAGAGATCCCAGTAGTTATCAGCAGTGGATTGAGTAAGTGTGTTGGATTAGATAAAAGCACGGAGGGACTTCACAAACAACCCCTTTGAGACTTTTTTTGTTGTTGCTTTTTACAGTCCTTGATCTTTTGTCTTCGCTGATAGGGCCCTTGGCTTTGAATAACATGACTGAATGAGTGTGTCTAGTAAGTGTGTTTCTCATCACAACCAACGTGATTCTGTGTGGCTACAGGGACCTGTATTGAAGACAAGCTGTGAGTGTGTTGATAGAGATTTAGTAGGAGCAAACTGGCATCCGCTTCCTTTCCCATCTGCTAAGTTTCAGAGTTAAGCTGTGGATGTTCTAACAGACTCCGCAGGGATCCAGTCCTGGGCCATTGTTATTTTATTACTGTGTGTGTGTGGTTATGTGTTTCTCTGTCTGTCTGGAAAACTGGACAGTGGAAAACTCCACTTTTCACTCACTGTTAGAAGTTGCAATATTGTACTAATGGAGGAAACCATTTATTTTCTGAGAATATGGCCACAAATGAGTATTCATAGAAGAAGAATTCAACAAAAACCTGAATTACTGGGTCTGATCTCATCACTGCCCAGTCACTATGCAGAGGATATTTGGCATCCAAGCCTTGGCTGCAGTCTATGAACATCCACAAGAAGGCAGGCAGTGAATAACTGAGCCTCTGTAGAGGAGCCAGCGCTGAGATAAGCCTGTGCTGTGCTTACATTTATTAACCTGATATTAAATCTTCTCACCTCCACTATGTGTTTCATACTTCTATGCCAGGACATTCACGAAGGCCAACCCCGTAAATATCCATCTTTATCAGTCCTAATTCCTTTTTACGAAGTAGAAAAATGTAAATGCAGCACTATTCCTGCCATGCTGATAACTAATGTACTGTATTTCTCATGGAGGGATGTCACACATTCTGTGTGTGGGTGCAGTGTGTTTAATTGAGGAAGACATTCCCCAATAAACCCATCTTCACACAAACGCCAGGGAATCTTGAAATAACCCAGGAGGTTGCTGAGGGAAGGAGTGCTCATAATAATGTCTGGAATGGAGTAAATGGAATGGCATCAAACACTTGGTTTCCATGTGTTTGATACCATTCCACTAATTCTGTTCCAGATATTACTATGAGCAGGTCCTCCACAGTTAAGGTGCCACCAGCTGCCTGTGGACAGTACCACAGGAGGTTGGTGGCACCTTAATTAGGGATGACTGGCTCGTCGTAATGACTGGAGCGGAATCAGTGGAATGGTATCAAATACATCACACACATTGTTTCTATGTGTTTGATGTCATGGCATTCGCTCTGTTCCAGCCATTATTATGTGCCGTCCTCCCCTCAGTAGCCTCCTGTGGACAGTACATATTCTAAGTTAACTAGGCAGGTGAAGGTGGACTGTGTCAGTTACAGTGAGTAGCCCCCTGATGGATTGCATTGTTTCCAATGACAGTCGTGTTGCTTTGAAGAGTCGACCTTGACTGGGTAGGTAAAGTCTATTTATTGAAGTCATTACACATTAGGTGTGAACAGGCCTACTGTAAATCGATATTTTAATGACTGGGGTTTGAGTAATCTCACATAATTATGTTTGATTATTTATGCCCGTTCATTTTGATTATGCCTAGGAATACCTGTGCCTTGTTTATGGTAGAAATGTGAAGACAAATTTCTGTCCCTACTGTAGAACTGAGTGTAGAACACAATGCCAGGGTAAGCCACTGACTTTACTGCAGACATGTCTAACACAACGATGTTCCCCAAGAGAATTTGAAGGTTAGATCAATTCCATTAAGCACATCCTAGACCTGCCTCTCTCTGTGGATGGCATTGAGCAGCAGTCAATCTTATATAAGCTTCTTAACAATCAATGTTTCGTTTTATTTTCAGATTCTAAGATCCTGTAAGGTAAAATGCAGGCATCCTTACAATACTGCATGCCACAACAATATGGAAATAGATCATTTATTCATCAATCAATAGTTATGTTCCCACAGGGGTTGTTCTATAGATCATTTGGCCTAATGAAGTACACACTGTACATTTCACCACATATGGGCTTTCAGTTTCTGTTCCAGTGAACTGTTATGACACACAATATCAAAACTATGAGAACTAACTCAGACTAACATCAGAACAACACCTTGTCGTTCATTCAGGTCCAATTAATATTAACAGATTATACCATGATTTATAAACAACTGGAAGGCTTGTCTGTCTCAGGTTGCGTCCCAAATTGTACCCTATTCCCTATAGAGCCTGGTTAAAGGTAGCACACCCTCAATCTGTTCATTAATCATTAGCCAGGACATGACAATTTGGTTGGGGTTTCCAGGTAACCACAGAGCTGTGGAAGAATAGTTTATGCGTGTTACTCTTGTTCCCTGCATGTTTTACTCTGTTGCTGCTGAATGCATATAAATACCTTCCACATTGTTGTGTTATTTATCAATGGTGTTGCTTTGACAGGCTTGAGCTACTGTTTCTGTTTTAAGTCTTTAGGTACTTACTTTGTTTCCAAACTTCTGTTCCTGCCCGGTTAGGCCGGCTCTCTCTGGCTGTGTGGGCGGAAGGTGTGCCTGGTAGCCTCCATCTCACTTTCCTGGCTCTGCCTTTGATTCCTGGCCGCGCGCCTGGCCTCTGAGCTCACTGAGAAATGCTATCAACTGTCTTTCGGTCAGTCGGCCGGTCGTGGTGGCATCCACAGGTCCTTCACCCTGTGTTTCCAGACACATTAAAGCACCGCTTTTATTAATACACTTCTGATATGACATTTTACTCTTCCTGGAATTCCTCTGTGAAATTCACTCCCTTGCCATTTTCAAGGCCCCTGCAAACAAAAGTCAAACCACCACGGACAACGATCTGTTTCACCGTCTCCAATTAACTTATGTTCGATTGTATTTCCAGGTGACCCTGTTCTTAAAGGGATAGTTCACCCAAATTACGAAATTACACATTTTGTCAACTGGATCCTGGACTTCCTGATGGGCTGCCCCCTGGTGGTGAGTGTAGGCAACAACAACTCCGCCACGCTGACCCTCACCACGGGGCCCCTCAGGGGTGTATGCTTAGTCTCCTCCTGTACACCTGTTGTATATAGCCAAGTTATCCTTACTCATTGTCTATTTATTATTACTTTTCTTATTATGTGTTTTACTTTTCTATTATTTCTCTTTTCTTTCTTCTGCATTGTTGGGAAGGGCCCGTAAGTAAGCATTTCACTATTTGTCTCCACCTGTTGTTTTACAAAGCATGTGACAAATAAAAATGTGGTTTCCTTACCAATCCATGCTTATTTAAAAAAATGTTTTTAGTTGCACTGTTTCAAAATGCTAACGTTTTAGCATTTGTGGCACAAGTCCCAGTACCGATATTAGCATTTTTCGTGCATCATATCCAAATCATCCAAAAGTTTCTAAAATGTATGCCTGAAAAACGCAAAAATCGGTACCATGACTTTCAGGCATTTGTGGTACAAATCCCATTTTAAGTTATGGTACGAACATAATTTTTCACGCATCATGTTCAAGTCATCTGTGGCTATCTTTGAGCTTTCAGATGATTTGGACATGATGCGCAAAAAAAATGTTAATATCAGTACCAGGACTTGGATGTGATTTTTGCCACAAATGCTAAAATGTTACCATTTGGAAACGGTGCCATGTAAACTAAACCAAAATCACAGATCGCTGTCAAACCTTGTCCATAGACTGCTTACAGGCTATGGAAACCTATGTCATTTTGTAATTTGGGTGAACTATCCCTTTAAGAAATGGCAAATGTTTAGTTTCACAACACAGGCATGTTTTGTGGAATCTCTGCATATATTCTGCTCATCTCTTGTAACATCCACTTCCGTTCCAGGAAACAACAGCCTAGCAGCTGTGTTACTTTGGACGTTCTATGTGTTCCAAGAGGTCATTCCTACCAAGAATTCTGACCCACAGTTCTAGGAACAGATGACTTATGGGTATAGAGTAAGCTGACTTAAGAGCATGGTGACAGTTTAGATTAGCCGTCATAATGAAAGTACACTTCAGCCATGCACTGCCCCATATGTGCACTGCAGTTGGTAGAGTGAGAGAATAGCCAACCAGTGGTAAATCAAATCAGTACTTTGCTCTGACATTTTTACTGTATTCATTCTTGTGAATTGGCAACAATGTGGGGTATTTAAAATGCTATTGATAAATAAATTACAATGTTATAGTTCACTTGACCTGTGGCGAACAATAGCACAGGAAGGGGAGACTGTTGTTGTAGTGTGGATGCGGACATGTTGCAGGAGAGCTTGGTCTCTGGGAGGTCCTCTTCATGAAGCTGTGGAGGCATCCCAAATGGCACCCTATTCCGTTTAAATTGCACAACCTTTGTCCAGTAGCGCACAATAGGGTGTCATTTGGGATGCACCCCATGGGTGGGTGAGACACTTCCCTTACAATTGAAGGGCTTGTTAAAAACACACTCCGGTCCTCTTAACTTTACTACCTAACTTCCATATTGAAGAGTGTCAGAGACTCATCTCTCCATTTAGCTCCTGTTATCTTGTACAGTATGTCATAAAATGTAACATTGAACTAAGATTTTCACCCCAAAAATCAACTTCATTATTTGTATTGTAAATCTTGATATAAATAGTAAGGTGATCTGCTGTACCCCTGACCATTACGTTCAGAAGAGGGAGAGAGAATTCCTCCTGCAGCTTTTCTGAACCTAATGGTCTATATATATATATATATATATATATATATATATATACACTGCTCAAAAAAATAAAGGGAACACTTAAACAACCACTACCTGAGCCACTTGTGTGGGTTGTAGACTCCGTCTCATGCTACCACTAGAGTGAGAGCACCGCCAGCATTCAAAAGTGACCAAAACATCAGCCAGGAAGCATTGGAACTGAGAAGTTGTCTGTGGTCACCACCTGCAGAATCACTCCTTTTTTGGGGGTGTCATACTAATTGCCTATAATTTCCACCTTTTGTCTGTTCCATTTGCACAACAGCATGTGAAATTTATTGTCAATCAGTGTTGCTTCCTAATTGGACAGTTTGATTTCACAGAAGTGTGATTGACTTGGAGTTACATTGTGTTGTTTAGGTGTTCCCTTTATTTTTTGAGCAGTGTATATAATATATATATATATATAATGGTCTACGGAAAAGCCCAACACCTCATCACCCCAAATGCATTTCAATTAACAAGTGTGCCTTGTTAAAAGTTAATTTGTGGAATTTCTTTCCTTCTTAATGCGTTTGAGCCAATCAGTTGTGTTGTGACAATGTAGGGGTGGTAAACAGAAGATAGCCCTATTTGGTAAAAGACAAAGTCCATATTATGGCAAGAACAGCTCAAATAAGCAAAGATAAACGACAGTCCATCATTACTTTAACACATGAAGATCAGTCAATCAGGAAAATGTCAAGAACTTTGAAAGTTTCTTCAAGTGCAGGCGCAAAAACCATCAAGTGCTATGATGAAACTGGCTCTCATGAGGACCGCCACCAGAAAGGAAGACCCAGAATTACCTCTACTGCAGAGGATAAGTTCATTAGAGTTAATTGCACCTCAGATTGCAACCCAAATAAATGCTTCACAGAGTTCAAATAACAGATACATCTCAACATCAGCTGTTCAGAGGAGACTGCATGAATCAGACCTTTATGGTCGAATTGCTGCAAAGAAACCACTACTAAAGGACACAAATAATAAGAAGAGACTTGCTTGGGCCAAGAAACATGAGCAATGGACATTAGACTGGTGGAAATGTCTCCTTTGGTCTGATGAATCAAAATTTGAGATTCTTGGTTCCATCCGCCGTGTCTTTGTGAGACGCAGAGTAGGTGAACGGTTGATATCCGCATGTGTGGTTCCCAACGTGACGCATAGAGGAGGAGGTGTGAGGGTGCTTTGCTGATGACACTATCTGTGATTTATTTAGAATTCAAGAAACACAACCAGCATGGCTACCAGAGCATTCTGCAGCGATACGCCATCCCATCTGGTTTGCGCTTATTGGGACTATCATTTGTTTTCAACAGGACAATGACCCAAAACACACCACCAGGATGTGTAAGGGCTATTTGACCAAGAAGGAGTGATGGAGTGCTGCATCAGATGACCTGGCCTCCACAATCACCCAACCTCAACCCAATTGAGATGGTTTCTCGGACAAGCCAAAGATTCCTAGATGCCCTTCCAGACTCCCTCCACCTACCCAAGGACGTCAGAGTACAAAAATCGGTTAGCCACCTGAGGAACTAAATTTAACCTTGCGTAACCCTAGATGCAGTTGCACCCCTAAAAACAAAAAACATTTGTCATAAGAAACTAGCTCCCTGGTATACAGAAAATACCCGAGCCCTGAAGCAAGCTTCCAGAAAATTGGAACGGAAATGGCGCTACACCAAACTGGAAGTATTCCAATGAGCTTGGAAAGACAGTACCATGCAGTATCAAAGAGCCCTCACTGCTGCTCGATCATCCTACTTTTCCAACTTAATTGAGGAGAATAAGAACAATCCAAAATGTATTTTTGATGCTATCGCAAAGCTAACTAAAAAGCAGCATTCCCCAAGAGAGGATGGCTTTCACTTCAGCAGTGATAAATTCATGAACTTCTTTGACGAAAAGATCATGATTATTAGAAAGCTAGTTACGGACTCCTCTTTAAATCTGCGTATTTCTCCAAAGCTCAGTTGTCCTGAGTCTGCACAACACTGCCAGGACCTAGGATCAATGGAGACATTCAAGTTTTTTAATCCTATATCTCTTGACACATTCATGAAAATAGTAATGGCCTCTAAAACCTTCAAGCTGCATACTGGACCCTATTCCAACTAAACTACTGAAAGAGTTGTTTCCTGTGCTTGGGCCTCCTATGCTGAACATAATTAATGGCTGCCTATCCAGCGGATGTGTACCAAACTCACTAAAAGTGGCAGTAATAAAGCCTCTCTTGAAGAAGCCAAACCCTGACCCAGAAAATATAAAAAATTATCGGCCTATATCGAATCTCCCATAACTCTCAAATTTTAGAAAAAGCTGTTGCACAGCAACTCACTGCCTTCCTGAAGACAAACAATGTATACGAAACGCTTCAGTATGGTTTTAGATCCCATCAAGGCACTAAGACTGCACTCTTGAAGGTGGTAAATTACCTTTTTTAATGGCATCAGACCAAGGCTCTGCATCTGTCCTCGTGCTCCTAGACCTTAGTGCTGCTTTTGACATCATCGATCATCACATTCTTTTGGAGAGATTAGAAACCCAAATTGGTCTACACGGACAAGTTCTGGCCTGGTTTAGATCTTATCTGTCGGAAAGATATCAGTTTGTCTCTGTGGATGGTTTGTCCTCTGACAAATCAACTGTAAGTTTCGGTGTTCCTCAAGGTTGAGTTTTAGGATCACTATTGTTTTGACTATATATTTGACCTTTTGGTGATGTCATTCGGAAACATAATGTTAACTTTCACTGCTATGCGGACGATACACAGCTGTACAATTCAATGAAACATGGTGAAGCTCCAAAATTGCCCTCCATGGAAGCCTGTGTTTCAGACATAAGGAAGTGGATGGCAGCAAATTCTTTACTTTTAAACTCGGACAAATCAGAGATGCTAGTTCTAGGTCCCAAGAAACAAAGAGTTATTCTGTTGGATCTGACAATTAATCTTGATGGTTTTACAGTCATCTCAAATAAAACTGTGTTACTATGGACCCGGGTCTCTCGTTTGACGAAGATATCAAGACTATTTCAAGGACCGCTTTGTTTCCATCTTCGTAACATTGCAAAAATCAGAAAATGTATGTCCAAAAATGACACAGAAAAGTTAATCCAGGCTTTTGTCACTTCTAGATTAGACTACTGCAATGCTCTACTTTCCGGCTACCCGGATAAAGCACTAAATACATTTCAGTTAGTGCTAAACTAGAACCCAAAAATGTGATCATATTACTCCAGTGCTAGCTTCTCTACACTGGCTTCCTGTTAAGGCTAGGGCTGATTTCAAGGTTTTACTGCTAGCCTACAAAGCATTACATGGGCTTGCGCCTACCTATCTCTCCGGTTTTGTCATGCCGAACATACCTACACGTACGCTACGGTCACATATTTTCCCTAGAATTTCTAAGCAAACTCCTGGAGGCAGGGCTTTTTTAGGTGGAGGCAGACTCGGTCTCAACCTTTAAGTCTTTATTGAAGACTCATCTCTTCAGTAGGTCCTATGATTGAGTGTAGTCTGGTCCATGGGTGTGAAGGTGAACGGAAAGGCACTGGAGCGACGAACCACCCTTGCTGTCTCTGTCTGGCCGCTTCCCCTTTCACCACCTGGATTCTCTGCCACTAACCCTATTATGGGAGCTGAGTCACTGGCTTACTGGTGCTCTTCCATTCCGTCCCTAGGAGGGGTGCTTCACTTGAGTGGGTTGAGTCACTGACGTGATCTTCCTGTCCAGCTTTGGTGCCCCCCTCGGGTTCGCAAATGCTTTATAAATACATTTGATTGATTGGTTTGGTATGAGTTGGACTGCAGAGTGAAGGAAAAGCAGCCAACAAGTGCTCAGCATATGTGGGAACTACTTCAAGACTGTTGGAAAAGCATTCCAGGTGAAGCTGGTTGAGAGAATGCCAAGAGTGTGCAAAGCTGTCATCAAGGCAAAGGGTGGCTACTTTGAAGTATAAAATATATTTTGATTTATTTAACACCTTTTTGGTTACTACATGATTCCATATGTGTTATTTCATAGTTTTGATGTCTTCAGTATTATTCTTCAGTATTATTATTATTTTTTAAATAAAGAAAAACCATAGAATGAGTAGGTGTGTCCAAACTTTTGACTAGTGTGTGTGTGTGTGTGTGTGTGTGTGTGTGTGTGTGTGTGTGTGTGTGTGTGTGTGTGTGTGTGTGTGTGTGTGTGTGTGTGTGTGTGTGAGAGAGAGAGTCTGCACACTCCAATCAGATGCAATTTCAGAGTATTCATTTTCTAAGCTTTTGGTGACCTTCCTCTGAGCAATAATGGAATGATTAAAAAGAATATGCTTCAAAATGTTGTATAAGTAAAAAGTGATTATATTACTGTGTGGAGGGGGGCAGGAGATGGACCAGATAGTGTAAGAGAATGGGACATGTTTCCTGCCATGAAAACACCATTGTAGGATGGAGGTTGTTTACTTCCCTTGGTAAAGTAACGGCCAAATTGTCAAGAATCTGCTGTGGAGCTATCACTACATAGAACATGATGCTCAAAGGGGCTCTTAATCTGATGGACCCAAAAAACGACCCTATTACAGTTCCAATGCATGTTTTCATCCCAATACCAAATCATTTCTGGCTAACAATGAAGTACCTTACTGTGATTGTTTTTCAATGAAAATGTCAAAAAATAAACAAAGTGCTCTCTTACCAAAGAGCAATTTCTCAAACAAGAATTTTGCTAGAACTGCCTGGGAGTGGTCTGAGTGGGGAAGGGGAAACTGAGAATTTGCTGGTTTTGGAGGTTTGGAACTCTCATTCCTATTGGTGTATTAACTAATTTATCACATGGTGATGTCACCATGGAAGGCCAAAGCTCCATTCCATCAAAACAGGCAGAAACAGCGCTTACACTAAAAGGGCATTATTTTCACAATTCATAATATTATTCCAACCTCATAGTGTGGAAATATAAGTACATAAAACACTGAGGTTTTTAACTGCACTGGGCCTTGAAGCAATCGCAAAGGTCTTTGCGGACAAATTTGAGGATCATATGTTACATCTCATCTAAGATTATGATATTGATAGTTTATTCCCTTATCACTCTCTTAGCAATTGAAACATGCAGGATGGAATTGAGACAGAAACATGTGTATCACATCATCATAGCGAGGTAAGTTTCAGATATGATACTGTATACTGTATCCCTCTGATGTCTCCAGGAGAGAACACTGTTTCCAGTGTCTCTGTGACCTGCATGTTATCAATCAGAGATCAATCACTGTTTTGCCTTCTTTAGCAACCTACTTTTCCCTCCTCTGCCGGAGGTGTAGATGAATCAAACACCACACAGAGGTGCAACAGCCTTTGTTCATTGAGAAATGTACACACTTCACAGCCCGACAGCTGCATTGATCTTTATTCAAGCTTTCTCTCAGAGTATTTGTTACGTTCCCCAGTTTCTGTGTTATGGGTTTGTGTATATGTATGTGTGTATTTCAGGAAATGGCTTCCTGGATTCCCCCAAGCAGCTGATTGGTCGGCTCCATTGCAGATTGTAGCTCTGATCACGCCCTCTCGTTAGGGGATACAGCTGTCGGCAATTACAAACTCCTTCTGAAGCTGGATAAAAGCCAGTGTTCCTTTGTTAAGAGAGAGAGCTTCTTGGATATCCTGTGTTGGTTGTTGAGCAGAGACAGTTTTGTTGAAAGTATTTTGTAGCTGCTACTTTTGAGTTATGTGTGTGCCAATAGGACTCAGTGTTTTTGATTATTGAAATTGTTTACTTTATGTTTGTATTATTCTGTTTAATTTGTTCCCAGGGGGGAAGGCACCTTGGGAGTGCTTAGGCAAGAGGCCTGCGGGAATACATATACCCGTAGTATGTACTCTGTCTATGCACAATAGGTAAGACCTGGGCGGACCACCCCCTGTATTTAGGTTAGCGCGCCAGGTGGCGTTAAGGTTAGGTAAGTAGTGGGTGGGTAGGCAGGCAGGTAAGGTAGGAGAGGGGACTCTTTAACTTTTTTTGCTTTGGTTCTGTCTAGCCACTTTTCCCCACATTACCATGTTAAGGAAATAAATTCCTAGTAAATGGTAATATTCTCTGCCTCTGTCATCCTTACCCTCACATACATTTTCACTCCACGGGGAGTTGAGTGTAGCAGAGTGTTGCGTTCCCTCCAAGAGGTGTGCGTAACAGTATTGTATGTAATTATTGTTATAAAAGTTAATATCATTCACACTCACAGAAACCTAATATCACAAGCCAATATGATAATTTCAAAATAATGGTAGTTGGTGTACCGAATGAACTGTTTTTCCAACGTACTACTTGGAGTGTGTACAGTACACTTTTCTTTCTCAATACATTACTTTTCAGTCTTACATAGACACTGTAATTCCAAATTCATCGCTACATGTCTACATTCATTGAGTGTGACTCTTTTTCAATCCCTGTGTGTGATTTCTATGGATAATCCCAATTGACCTGTCAGATGACCTAGAAATTGGACTTCTCTTCATTTCCATGCTGTATGCCAATATCTGTCAAAGCCCACAGTCCCTGGCTGCTAACTCTCTGCTCTTAAAGTTTACATATTTTAAATGTAACATTTATCTAGGTGAGTCAATTAAGAACAAATTCTTATTTACAATAATAGCCTACCAAGAGGCAAAAGGCCTCCTGTGGGGACTGGGATTAAAAATGTAGAACAAAACACATCCCGACAAGAGACTCACCACAACACTGCATAAAGAGAGACATAAGAAAACAACACAGCATGGCAGCAACACAATATGGCAGAGGCACAACATGGTATAAACATTGTTAGGCAGAGACAACTCTGTTTGATCGGTAACCTCTGACCACTAGCATGAGATGTTTTGGCATTACTAGCCTTTCAAAGGGTTAGAGACTTGGCCTGTTCATTGGCGTGGCCAATGAGATGCAGAGAGATTGCCAGGTTGGAAATCGGAGACACCTCCATCCTCCACGCTATCCTTCGGGACTCCTTGTCACAGAAACCCTGTGCACTCAGTCTGGTTGGGGTTGACAACACTATCTGATAATATCTCGCTGGCTGGGCCCCGGCTTGTTCCGGCCCATTTCACACAATCACACTAGTATAAGGATGTCCCTACCCCACCCACGATACCAGGCTATCTGGCTTGATTGGTCTTGGTATCAGACCTAGGTTCAAGTAGTATTTGACATCTTTCAAAATACTTAATCTGTGCTTGATTGAGTTTATCTGGACCAACAGAACCAATTAAATAGTCTAGAGCTGGAAGGTAACTCTGTTTTGTAACAAGACTGTGTTTATATGAAGAAACCAGACAATATCAGTTTAAATTAAGCCTTTAAAATCGATAGATCAAAATATCACCAAGTAACCAGGAGAGAGTGAGCAGTCAGTTATTCACAACAGTGAACCAATCTGTGAGTGGAGCGACGCTGAGATTCGAGCTCAACACGCCATGGCTTCCCTTAGAGGAAAAGACAAAGAACAACTTGGAGATGCAAATGAGAGCAGCAAACAGCTGGAGGATATCCAGGAAACATAGTTAAAATGCTCTCAATGTTCACCAAAACAAACAAACTGTTAGTCTGTTGTTAAAAAGGTTGATTTGCTCGTGGGGAAAGTGGAGTCTATCGGATCAGATATGCATATACAGGGCCGGAGCATGGACGAACAAGACAACAAAATTGGCCTTCTGGAAACCTAAGTGCAAACTTTAGAAGATGAACTGGATCAGCTCGAAAACAGATTGATACAAAATAATATGAGAACATTGTCCTTACTGGAGGATGAGGAAAAAGGGGAACTTTCCAGCTATGTGATCAAGCTGATATTGGTGGAGCTTGACGTGGAGGTGTCGCCGGAGGATCTGGAGCGATGCCATCGGATCGCGGTGAAGCAGAAGAACGCCAAATATCCTCCCATGGTAATGTTAAGCTGCGGAAATATCAGACCAGGGTCAACATTCTGAGGGCACAGGGGGGAAAGGAGATTAAGATCCAGGACCAGTCCATTCAATTCATCCAGGACCTACTGGTAGACTGCGGAAGAAACGCCAGCAATTCATTCCGATCGGACAGTCACTTGAGGAAAAAGTGATTAAGTCTCAACTCCGATTCCCAGCAGTACTATGGGTATGGAAGGGAACACAGAGAATGGAGTTCACAAGCACTGACGAAGCCATGAACAGGCTGCAGGAAACCTTTCCAGTTGAAAGAGAGCCCAGTGCCCCCAGGAGTGGCAGAAGCAGAAAAAAATGATAACCACACTAGGCCACATACAGTGATGCCCAAGACAAGCTTACCATAAATTTATATAATATTCCTTCTCCATCCCCCAATACAATTTAGACTCTATTGTCCCCAAGTAACTGTTTTTCTCTAGAAAGTAACTATGTAATTAGTAGATGCCAATGAGATACATGGACACTGAAAGGACAATACAAAAGAGGATATATAGCATGTAAGTCAATAATTGTCAATAATTTTTCTATGGATGTGTGTGTGGGTGAGAGAGTGTGAGTTGGGTGGGAGAAAGGGGGGAGAACAGAGAAGGGGTGGTGGAGAGGGATGGATTTGGTTTGGAAGAGAGAGAAGGAAGGACTTAATTATACTAAATTGTAATTGTATTTATTTTTTATGTTTTATAAGCCCATGGTAAAATGAATAACTGTTCTGTATAGATTATCAAAATATATGTACAATGTACAGTACTAGTCAAAAGTTTGAACACACCTACTCATTCAAGGGTTTTTCTTTATTTTTTACTCTTTTCTACATTGTGGGAAAATAGTGAAGACATCAAAACTACGAAATAACACATATGGAATCATGTAGTAACCAAAAAAGTGTTAAAACAAATCAAAATACATTTTATATTTGAGATTCTTCAAACCAGTCACTATTTGCCTTGATGACAGCTTTGCACACTCTTGGCATTCTCTCAACCAGCTTCACCTGGAATGCTTTTCCAACAGTCTTGAAGTAGTTCCCACATATGCTGAGCACTTGTTGGCTGCTTTTCCTTCCCTCTGCAGTCAAAAAGAAATAGTCTCTAGAATGCCAACTCTGCCCACCTGAATCCTATTAGAACCCAGGTGTGGTTGATATTTACCCCTGGCTTGGTCTGTCTGGAATGCATTAGGAGGGGGTCATACATGGCCAGTCAGGGCTATGGGGGGGAGAGAGAGATGCCATGCTGCTGCTCACAGAGAATTGATGTCAGAAACCTTGAACAGCACCTCCTCCCAGGCTGAGTGAGGCTCCTGCAGCAGTTACCACATTTCCAAGTGTGCATCTGAAATTGGCATCCTGTTCCCTATATAGGGCACTACTTTTACTTACTTTTGAGCCATGTGAGGCTCTGGTAAAAAGCAGTGCACTATATAGGGAACGGGGTGCCAATTCAGACACATCACAGTGTTCTTCTCACCAGTAGTGGCTCCTTTGCTACTTATTTCAAAAAGAGACAGAGGCATTACAATGTAAAGTTTTAATTTTGTATAGCAAATTTTCTTTATATTTTCTGCGATATATATTGTCTTTACAATGCGTGCAAGCAAGGGGAAATAGATATGAAGTCACATTACACAACTTTGCATAAATTATTCATATAGATATCTTCAACATGGGCAAAAAGGGGTTCTATACAAATATATACATTGGAAAACATATACTTTATTTTAACTATACTTTATTTTACGTCAGTATTTTCTTTTGATACACTCTTGCTTGGCACAATGAAATCATTGAAAAAATAAGCTGGTATTGTCAGTCACATCCTATAGAATACATAGGCATGAATGTATGTACAGCAAAATGTGTAGCCTGTTAATATAATTTTTTTAATCATGCGTGCTATGTCCAAAACACAGCACGTATGATTTCCCCAGGCAGGAAGTCAGGAAGTGTTTCTATGTGTGAGTTTTTTCCCCACGTAGCCCTGCTGTAGAATGTGTATTTTTTCAAATGTTGCTAAGCTGTGGAGGCTGTGATAGGAACTGTGACACAGTATATACAGTGCATTTGGAAAGTATTCAGACCCCTTGACTTTTTCCATATTTTGTTACCTTACAGCCTTATTTTAAAATCAATTAAATTGTTTTCCCCCCTCATCAATCTACACACAATACCCCATAATGACAAAGCAAAAACAGGTTTGTAGAATTTTTTGTAAATGTATAAAACTTTAAAAAAAGAAATATCACATTAACATAAGTATTCAGACCCTTTACTCAGTACTTTGTTGAAGCACCTCTGGCAGTGACTACAGCCTCAAGTCTTCTTGGGTATGACGCTACAAGCTTGGCACACCTGTATTTGAGGAGTTTCTCCCATTCTTCTCTGCAGATCCTGTCAGCTCTGTCAGGTTGGATGGGGAGCATTACTGCACAGCTATTTTCAGGTCGCTCCAGAGATTTGGCTGGGCCACTCAAGGACATTCAGAGACTTGTCTTTAAGCCACTCCTGCGTTGTCTTGGCTGTGTGCTTAGGGTCATTGTCCTGTTGGAAGGTGAACCTTCGCCCCAGTCTGAGGTCCTGAGAGCTCTGAAGCAGGTTTTCATCAAGGATCTCTCTGTACTTTGCTCCCTTCATCTTTCCCTTGATCCTGACTAGTCTCCCAGTCCCTGCCGCTGAAAAACATCCCCACAACATGATGCTTCCACCACCATGCTTCACCATAGGGATGGTGCCAGGTTTCCTCCAGACAATTCAGGCCAAAGATTTCAATCTTGGTTTCATCAGACCAGAGAATCTTGTTGATTGGTGGAGTGCTTCAGAGATGGTTGTCCTTCTGGAAGGTTCTCCCATCTCCACAGAGGAACTCTGGAGCTCTGTCAGAGTGACCATCTGGTTCTTGGTCACCTCCATGACCAAAGCCATTCTCCCCCGATTGCTCAGTTTGGCCAGGTGGCCAGCTCTAGAAAGAGTCTTGGTGGTTCCAAACTTATTTCATTTAAGAATGATGGAGGCCACTGTGTTCTTTGGGATCTGTGCCTCGAGATCTGTGCATCAACACAATCCTGTCTCAGAGCTCCATGAACAATTCCTTCTACTTCATGGCTTGGTTTTTGCTCTGACATGCGCTGTAAACTGTGGGACCTTATATAGACAGATGTGTGCCATTCCAAATTATTTCCAATCAATTGAATTTACCACAGGTGGACTCCAATCAAGTTGTAGAAACATCTCAAGGATGATCAAAGGAAGCAGGATGCACCTGAGCTCATTTTCGAGTCTCATAGCAAAGGGTCTAAATACTTATGTAAATAAGGTATTTATGTTTTTTATTCTATATACCTGTTTTTGCTTTGTCATTATGGGGTATTGTGTGTAGATTGATGAGGAAAATATTTTATTTATTCCATTTTAGAATAAGGCTGTAACGTAACAAAATGTGGAAAAAGTCAAGAGGTTTGAATACTTCCCGAATGCACTTTATATTAAATAATTTGCCTTTTACTTTTATTTTACTAGGCTGATGGTGCCTGCATCTGATGGCCAGTCTCAGCGGAGGGAGAGAGCAGCAGGCTGAGGGTCCGCCTCTCAACATCCCTCCATTCTCCCTTTCCTTTACTGACACAGAGTTGCTGAAACTTTATTTCTGCCTCTTGCACACATTAATCTTGTTACTCCTATGAACAAAGAAAGGGAACTTTTCTTCAATACTAAAAAAGACCCAAGCCACTAATAATAACAACAATGCAAGCCTATCGATACACTTTCCTTCTCATTCATTACTGCTTCAGTGCTTGTTGTAACGCTGAGTGGAAATAGGAAGAAAACGCATTTTATGTCTTATAAAACTGTTGAATAGTGCTGAGTGCTGAGTAAGAACTTAAACATGAACTCAATCATAAAAACAGCAGTTCTTTGTTGTATTCGTTGACAGTCTCTCTCTAGTCATGGTTTTAAATGTTTCAAAATCTCACAGTATCAATTTTGCTGTAGCTACGTTACTACGACACTGCAGACATGATAAACATTCGATTGGCCAGTAGTAGGTTTATATTTGCGCTTGATTTGCTCTCTGTGCCCACTGGGAAGGCAGAGTTTGTACCTTCAGACACATGAAATGGTTCAAAATAGCAACAGTTTGCGCAGGGCAGCTGAATCAGGTGCAACTACTGCCAACAGATCGAAACGCAAAAAAAAAAAAAAAAAAAAAAAGGAACATTATTGTTGTTTTTTAGAGAAATGTTTGGCGATCAACTAGAATAGCCTTGGAGATCGACCAGTCGATTGCGATTGATCCGTTGGTGACCACTGCTCTAGAAAGTTAGGTTAAATTCAATCTCGGGCTCCTCTCCGTGGTCTGATATTTCTCCACAGTTTAGAGGGAACATTGCCTGGAGCAGGGGTGCAACTTTCACTGGGGACAGGGAGACATGCCCCACCACATTCTGAAATTGCATTTTTGTCCCCCTCCCCAGTTTTATAATTGGAATGTGATACAAAACGAGGCTCGTGTGCTTTAGGACCATGTGGACGCCTCCGATTAATCGGGTAGGCTGTTTTGAGTGTTTATCCGACTGGATTAAAAAAACAAATCCCCCCACACACTTTTAAAAACAAAGTTTTTTTATTTGTATTTTTTTCCACACCCTGGCCTGGTGTGCCCCTGGCCATCCAGGCCCAATTCGTTTTTTAATTCACACTGAGAGAGTGGCTCACTGGGGAAATATGGCCAACACAGACTGCAACCTGTGATCTAATCCAGGGTCCTTAGTCACTGAGATCTGTTGTCATCTGAATTAGTCTAGGTTTTGCTATAGAAATTCCTAGACCGGAAAATCCTTTGTGCATTGGAAAGAGAACCCTGGGAGTGTGGAATGTTTTAGATTTTTTTATTTTTTTTACTCAACTGATATAGCTGTTGGTATTTAGATAGTTCAGATCATCTGTTTCTTTTCTACTTTACATTTTCAAATTCAGATCTGATGTATTTCACCCATATAAACTGTATTAGACTCCAGAGAATCAGGTTTGGAACCTGTTGAAACACTGGCCAGTAGACTATATGGCACATAAAATATCTTCAATTTATAACATGTTTTACCAGAGGAAATAGCTTATCACTTTGTGATTTTGGTTTATCACTCTGACTTCTCAAGACTTCATTCTTCAGATGTTTTTCTGACAGACAATCCAGACAATATATCCCAAAACAACTGTGTAACGCTCATCTATTTTAGGGACACATCAATCAATCAGTGTCAGTATCTCAACCCGTTATAAAGTGGTACCTTGAAAGTCTTATAATTGTCATGTCAATAAGAGTCAATCAATAAATAACCACTAGCTTGTGTTTGTGCGTTTAACGCGTTGTGTTAGGTCTCTGCTTGACTAGATTGAATGGAGAACTAGGGGGAGTTGTCACTGTCTTTCCAAGTGCCTGAACTGCACGTTGGGCTTCGGTTGGTCATTTTAGTCAATACCGTATTTCTCCGGAGACTGCTGTCCGAGTCCTCTTTCTTGAACTTGTAGCGTAATTTATTACAGCACGGGAAACAGAGAGTAAAGTCGTGAAGAAGATTCCCGCTGAAGATCATGTATATCCACGGGTTACAGCAGCTGTTTAGACTCGCGAGGAGCGCGGACAGTGTGACAGCGGTGTTCTCAGATTCTGGAAAGAAACGGAAAAAAAGGAAATTACCAAAGATAACTAATTTGTCCAACAGCTGTGGTATAAATCAACGGTTCCGTGAAATCACAATCACTAAACACAATCGCTAACATGCTGATCTATATTTAAACACCTGACATCTCCATATAGTGCACGTTATGGTACAGGATTAAAACGACTTTGTCTATGATGTCAGGACACCATACATGTTATGCCTATTTAGCTACATTTCCACTTAAACGATGTTATTATTATTTCGAGTCTATGTATTCTGTGTTTAAATTTCGTAACGGAATTGTGTGGTGTGCCTGGTGCTCAATAAAGGATTATGCACAATTATATCAACACGATCTCACACTCAGTTTGTGCAAATATGTACAAAAAGTATTTGAGCAGATTTCGTTCATTTTTGTGTGAAAACACACAAATTTGTTTGCGACTATATATATATAGGAAAATACATTTTCGGAGGGCAAACTTCGGAACAATCTTTTGAAAGTTATTGGAGCAATGCATTTTGGTCAATGGTGTTCTACACTGCATTTTTGTGTCCCACATTTATTTATATATTTATATAAAAAACGTGTTAACAACCCAATATTTTTAATCAACCAGGTTGTCATATAATAGTATAGTAGACTTTTTTTTATTTTATTAATGCCAATGCTGTTTTCTATGCTTGTTTTTGCTAAATATTTTGGGATACTGGTGCTATGTCAGATTTTATGATGGTTGACAGATTAGAGTAAAAAACTTTATTTGTCTTATTTTTGTTGTTGTATTGATGAAGGTATTTGATTGGGGAATGGGGATACATTTTCAAGATGGGAAATTAATTCACCAATAAATGTGGGGAAACAGAAGACCTGGGAAAAAATCAGTTTGTTTCAAATTCCCCTGGTGCAACTGCATGGTATTTGCCACTATAACAAGTCTGCACTATGATCAATTAAAACATATCAATGCAGTTAAACAGGTTAATGTAAAATAATGAATTATGTTGACTTACACTTATGACACTTCCATGGGCGTTTCATGATAATTATTACGGTCGTGTCAATCATGTTATATACTTAGGCTATTTTAAGGGCATATGCCAGCATTATAGGCCTACTGCCTCTGCCCAGAGGAATACCTCTGCCCAGAGGAATGCTCATGGCTGGCTGGCAGCTCTGGCTGCTCATGGCTGGCTGGCGGCTCTGGCTGCTCATGGCTGGCTGGCGGCTCTGGCTTCTCATGGCTGGCTGGCGGCTCTGACTGCTCATGTCTGGCGGAAGGCTCTGGCTGCTCCTGTCTGGCGGACGGCTCTAGCGGCTCCTGTCTGGCGGACGGCTCTAGCGGCTCCTGTCTGGCGGACGGCTCTAGCGGCTTCTGTCTGGCGGATGGCTCTGAAGGATCATGACAGACGGGCGGCTTTAAAGGCTCAGTACAGACGGGTGGCTTTGAAGGCTCAGTACAGACGGGCAGTTCATGCGGCGCTTGGCAGACGGACAACTCAGACGGCGTTGGGCAGACGGGCAGTTCAGGCGCCGTTGGGCAGACGGACAGTTCAGGTGCCATTGGGCAGACGGGCAGTTCAGGCGCCGCTGGGCAGACGGCAGACTCTGGCCGGCTGAGGCGCACCGTAGGCCTGGTGCGTGGTGCCGGAACTGGAGGTACCGGGCTAAGGACCCACACCTTCAGGCTAGTGCGGGGAGCAGCAACAGGACGCACAGGACTCTGGAGGCGCACAGGAGGCTTAGTGCGTGGTGTAGGCACTGGTGGTAATGGGCAGGAGACACGCACCATAGGGCTAGTGCGTGGAGGAGGAACAGGGCTCTGGAGACGCACAGGAGGCTTGGTGCGTGGTGCCGGCACTGGTGGAACTGGGCTGGGGCGGGGACGTGGCGCCGGATATACCGGACCATGCAGGCGTACTGGCTCCCTTGAGCACTGAGCCTGCCCAACCTTACCCGGTTGTATGCTCCCCGTCGCCCGACCAGTGCGGGGAGGTGGAATAACCCGCACTGGGCTGTGTATGCGAACCGGGGACACCATGCGTAAGGCTGGTGCTATGTATGCCGGCCCGAGGAGACGCACTGGTGGCCAGATGCGTTGGGCCGGCTTCATGACATCCGGCTCAATACTCAATCTAGCCCTGCCAGTGCGGGGAGGTGGAACCCCCCCCCGGCTATGCACACGTACAGGAGACACCGTGCGCTCTACCGCATAACACGGTGTCTGCCCGTACTCTCGCTCTCCACGGTAAGCTTGGGGAGTTGGCGCAGGTCTCCTACCTGACTTCGCTACACTCCCTTGTAGCCCCCCCCCCAAGAAATTTTTGGGCTTGACTCACAGGTTTCCAGCCTCGCTTCCGTGCTGCCTCCTCATACCACCGCCTCTCGGCTTTAGCTGCCTCCAGCTCTTCACGAGGGCGTCGATATGCTCCTGGCTGTGCCCATGGACCTTTTCCGTCCAATATTTCCTCCCATGTCCATGAATCCTGCGATCGCTGTTGCTTTCTCCCACGCCGCTTGGTCCTTTGTTGGTGGGTGATTCTGTAACGGCTGTCTAGAGTAAGGGTCGGACCAATCGCAGCGTTGAATGAAGACATAATGAATTGATTTACAGACAGACGAAGACGGTAAAACTCTTAAACAAACTACAAAACAACAAACGACGTAGACAGACCTGAACTTGAGAACTTACATATACACGAAGAACGCACGAACAGGTACAGACTACACAAACGAACGAAAACATGAAACAGTCCCGTGTGGTGCATACAGACACAGACACAGGAACAATCACCCACAAACAAACAGTGAGAACAGCCTACCTTAATATGGTTCTCAATCAGAGAAAACGTCAAACACCTTCCTCTAATTGAGAACCATATCAGGCAACACATTTAACCCAACATAGAAACACATAACATAGAATGCCCACCCCAAGTCACGCCTTGACCAACTAAACACATACAAAAACAATGGAAAACAGGTCAGGAACGTGACAGTATGACTCCAAGCATCCTCGATGTTATCCTCACAAATAAGCGGTGACGTCACTCGCTTTGAGACCTTGAAGTAGTGGTTCCCCTTGCTATGCAAGGGCCGTGGCCTTTGTGGAGTGATGGGTAATGATGCTTCGTGGGTGACTGTTGTTGATGTGCGCAGAGGGTCCCTGGTTTGAGCCCGGGTATGGGCGAGGGGACGGACGTAAAGTTAAACTGTTACATTGATGCTGTTGACCGGGATCACTGGTTGCTGCGGAAAAGGAGGAGGACGAAAGGGGGGTGAACGTAACCAATGTGAAATGGCTAGCTAGTTAGCGGTGGTGCGTGCTAATAGCCTTTCAAACGGTGACGTCACTCGCTTTGAGACCTTGAAATAGTGCTTCCCCTTGCTCTGCAAGGGCCGCGGCTTTTGTGGAACGATGGGTAACGATGCTGGGTGGGTGACTGTTGTTGATGTGTGCAGAGGGTCCCTGGTTCGCGTCGGTGCGAGGGGATGGACTAAAGTTATACTGTTACACTACCATGTTGTTGTCATGTTGTGTTGCTACCATGCTGTGTCATGTGTTGCTGCCTTGCTATGTTGTTGTCTTAGGTCTCTCTTCATGTAGTGTTGTGTTGTCTCTCTTGTCGTGATGTGTGTTTTGTCCTATATTTTTATTTAATTCATTTTTATTTTTAATTCCAGCCCCCGTACCCGCAAGAGGCCTTTTGCCTTTTGGTAGGCCGTCATTGTAAATAAGAATGTGTTATTAACTGTTTTGCCTAGTTAAATAAAGGTTAAATAAAAAATATGAAAAAATGTAAAACTACCTGTTTAAAGTGTTATTACAACCATAGTGTTCTTTTGTTACTGAAGCTTATATATCTAATGACCTGACAATGATCCACATCATATGGGTAGACAAATAATTTGTGTTATGCAGCAAAATACAAATAGCCTTTTTTTGGATGCAAACCAGTAATATGAATCACTGTTGATCTATCCTATTCTGATCTAATGAGATGGATGCAGGATTTTCTACGGACTAGAATCAAAGCCTTTCCCAGTCATGAAGAACAAAGCTACGCCTCTCTTGGTTCTCATTGGCGAAGACTGAAGTCAAGTTAGGGGTTATATGTCAGACTCTCCCATACCACTTTGCCCAACATGTTATGCCCCAGAGGTTGTAAAAAATACTTTTTTTAAGGTGATATAACTTGTATCCTTATTATAGGGCTGTGAAACCCATAGCTGAATGGCTTCAGACTGAACATTTCTCACTAGAAATTGCTGCTGACATTGAACATAGCTTAGGGTTAGGGTATTTCATTCATGTCAGACTCTCCTATACCACTATTCCTAACATCTTATACTCCATAGGTTGTACATAAACCCTTTTTAAGGTGATATAACTTGTATCGTTATTAAAGGGCTGTGAAACCCATAGCTGAATGGCTTCAGACTGAGCATTTCTCACCATTTATTTACAGATAGCAATTTCCGTTTTATAACTGATAATGTCCATTTATTTACAGTAGTGTGTTGATTAATTATTGCTTTCTTAATTGGAAATAAAGAATAGGTATAAAAATGTCAAATATACCAAAAGCTAAATCAAGATTTACGATAATTTAACCATGTTAATCATTACTGAAACATGCAAACTATAAACATTTAACCAGTTAAAGATAATGAATACATGACAAGTAGATACAAATATTTTATAAAAAATAATTCATAAACATTTTAAGAGTTGGCTATAACATGTGTATAAACAAAGTGAGTGTGTATGTAAGTGTTTGTGTGTGTGTGTATAATGGTGTGTATTATAGTTTCCCATCATACAAATGTATCCCCATTCCCCAATCAAATACCTTCATCTATCTCACAAAAAAAGCATGTTTTTTTCTCCAATAAAATTGGACATAGCCTTGTTGAAAATGCATTATGAACGAAATGATGAAATGTAAACGAGAAAGTGGAGCCCTGTAATAAATGCATTATGAAGAAAATGTCGTAATGTAGACTCCACGAACTCGTGTAGGCCTACTCTTGTCTACACGAAAAAGCGCGTTTGTGACTACAAGTGCACCAGTACCCCAAGGTATTAAGCGAAAACAAGCATAGAAAACAGTATTGTCATTCAATTAAAAAACAACGTAAGGCTACTAATATATTATTATTATTATTTTGGTGACAACTTGGTTGATAAAAAATATTGGGTTGTTAACATATTTGTTATTTTATATAAATAAATGTGAGAGACAAAAAAAGGCAGTGTAGAACACCATTGCCCAACATGCATTGCGCTAATAACTTTCAAAAGATTGTTCCGAAATTTGCCCCCATAAAATGTATTTTCCTATGAATGAAGTCGCACAACAATATATGTATTTTCACGCGAATTAAGCCACACAAAAACGCACAAAATACCTTTTGTAAATATTTGCACGAATTGAGTATGAGATTTTTTGTATTCTGCTTCAATTGTATACATATTCCACGTATGTGGATATTCATCCCAGTTAATTAGTAAAAACAATATTTT
Organism: Salvelinus fontinalis; assembly: GCF_029448725.1. Taxonomy (NCBI): domain Eukaryota; kingdom Metazoa; phylum Chordata; class Actinopteri; order Salmoniformes; family Salmonidae; genus Salvelinus; species Salvelinus fontinalis. The sequence continues at coordinate 8,873,753 of NC_074669.1, forward strand.
GGGGGGCACAGAATGGATACATCACCAAACACTTTGCGTAATCCCCTATATAGACTGTGGCTTTAACATGAGTTATTAGTAGAGGGAGAGAAACATACTTGAGTGAAGATAGCTCATGTTATTAATTGTATATCAAGGTTCACCTTTTGATTTTGTGTGCGCAATCGAACCTACCTTTCCCAATACAGAGAAGTCACTTACCGTCCCATGCGAAATTCTCATCCCACACCGACCACATCTGCACGATGAAAAAAGGTGACCAGCATATTATGTAAGCCAGGACAATCACAAAAGTCATTTTGACAGTTCTCAATTTCGCTCTGGATATAGTAGTAACGTTGCTAACAGAGTTAATTCCCATCAGACCGTTTTTAGACGCAACACCCGCGTGTGTGTTTCTGGTTTTATACCTTATGTTCTTCCATATGCTGTGGCAGATGAACCCGTAGCATATCATCAGAATGAACACTGGGATTACGAATATACTGACGGTTATCCAAGTGATGTACGCCTTTACACCCCACGGTTCTATGAAGTGGCCCCAACAGTCGTAGACAACCGAACCGTTCTTGATTTCACTCAGAGAGAAGATAAAGTATTGCGGTATGCTGAGGACCAGACTACACATCCAGGTGCTGATGATCATAATATAGGACCGCTGGGTGGGCTGCTGAAGGGTCTTCAGAGGGTGGCAGATGGCGATGTAACGGTCCAAGGTCATCATCACCATCATGTAGGTGGAGGCGAACATGCCCATCACCTGGAGGTGCTTCACTATCCTGCACAGGACATCTGGCCCGTAGAAGCGAAAGGTGATCTTCCAGCAGAGCTGCGGCAGGACCTGGAAGAAAGCGACCACCAGGTCAGCTATGCTGAGGTGCCGGATGAAGAGGTGCATTCTCGACTTCTTTTTCTTAGTGTTGAACATGGCCAGCAAGACACTGACGTTCCCAATCACAGCCACCACAAAGGTGATGCTGAGGACCGTTATCTCTATTTTGGCGACCTCTTCGTTTCTTCCAAAAGGATCGCTCCCGTTCGGGAGGACGGTGCCATTGCCAAGGATCCCCATGATCGGGTCATCCGTAGGACTGAAAACCAGAGACTGGTTGACTCCGTTGAAGAGGAGCCCATGGACGGGAGTGTGCATTGCACAAACCCTCTGTGCGCGCTTTGGCCCTAGTTACAGTTCCAGAGGGGCAGAGTTGTGTGAATCTCCGTATGCCAAATAAGGAGCTACCTGACTCTAAAGGGAAAGGACTCTTCTTGGTTTCTGAGCTGCTGGGCCTTTTAAACGCGAATCAAATTTCGGCCACCACGCCTTGTGCTGTTGTAGCCATACCCACTTGTGTATCCTATGGCATACAGTCAGTCATGTTGCGCAAAACTGGACACAACCCCCCCACATTACCAAACCGCCTCTTAACATAATAGTTTGAAGTCCATCTTTGAAAATGTATGTTTTGTGTGACAAAACATTATCGCATTGGAACTGGAATTACACAAACAAAGCATGTAAATGGTGTATGGTAAATCAATTCGAAATGTAAAATATTCGGTAATGTAAAATATTCGGTTGCTAAAATACAGTTTAACATGTACAATTGTTTAAAACCTCTTACAGGAATCCCGTTCCATATAATACCGTGAACAATTGCGGAATGCTTGATGTATTCCATTTAAACTGTAACTAGGCAAGTCAGTCAAGATCAACCTCTTATTTACAATGACGGCCTACCGGGGAACAGTGGGTTAACTGCCTTGTTCAGGGGAGGAACGACAGACTATTACCATGTCAGCTCGGGGGATCGATCCAACAACCTTTCTGTTATTAGCCCAACGCTCTAACCACGAGGCTACCTGCCACTCCTCGGACTATTATGAACACCTCAGACAGGAATCAAGTCCTACATTTGTATTTCGCTTAATTATAATTATTTATATACAGCCTACACTTTTTCGTTCTGAACTCAATGATTTGAAATGCAGCTCCAACGCAGCTTACACATCTGACACCACCAAAACTTCAGCTATGGGTTACACTTGATCTGATTGAATCTAGGCCTAAATAATTGAGATACACAATTTTACAATTTGAATACAGAATGAAATCAAGAAAATCGCCTCAATCGCCTCAAACAAAATGAAAATACTACCATTATAAACAATTTATTTTCCCTCTAGTCTACTGAGAGGCTGGCTGAAAGAGGCTCAGCTGACAAAGCATATACCAAGTTGTTTATTTTTTTATAAACCAACCCTTAAAAACAACTATTTACAAAAAATAACAATATACTGTGTATGCAATAGTATGCATATCCATTTGTAGGCCTATTTGGTTAGATGTGGAACATGAGTTAGATATGGAATATACACTCCAAAAGCCTTTCTCTTGGTGATGTTAACAGATAGACATTAGTTGAAATGGAAGCTGGAATGTTGGCTTTGATGCAGCTTGTGCACAGCTCAGTTCACCTTAGCTGTGGCAGCTTTATAATCAAGACACTGATGAACTGTTTAAACTTTGATGTTAAAATCGGTGCTCTTGAAATGTTGTTATATTGGCTATGTTTAAACTTTGATGTAAAAATCAGTGCTCTTGAAATGTGTTGATGTAACCTGTGTACATACATCTTTAGATTAATATCTAAATGCATAGTGTGCCAGAGAAATCAACTTCAAAGACCAAATAAGGTTCTCAACTGTACAAAACAAAACAGAGGCATAATATTTCAGGGTCAGATATTTCATAATAAGTCTGATCCACAGTGAATGGTGCCGTAGAGTCCAATGCTCCTCTGCTGTATAAAGCTCAATGACAGGGCTTGCCTTTCTGCCACATCACAGACAAGGACCAAACACACCAGTTATCTCACAGTATCAGATATGTGAGAATGAAATGATCAGACAGAAATCGCATTTTTCCAAAATACACTGTATATACAAAAGTATGTGAACACCCCTTCAAATTAGTAGATTTGCCTACTTCAGCCACACCCGTTGCTGACAAGTGTAGAAAATTGAGCACACAGCCATGCAATCTCCACAGACAAACATTGGCAGTAGAATGCCTTAGTGAAGGGCTCAGTGACTTTCAACGTGGCACCGTCATAGGATGCCACCTTTCCAACAAGTTAGTTTGTCAAATTTCTGCCCTGCTAGAGCTTCCCCTGTCAACTGTGAGTGCTGTTATTGTGAAGTGGAAACGTTTAGGAGTAACAACGGCGGTTTCCATGGCCGAGCAGCTGCACGCAGACAAGCCTAAGATCACCATGCGCAATGCCAAGCATTAACTGGAGTGGTGTAAAGCTCGCCACCATTTGACTTTGGAGTGTGGAAACGGGTCCTCTATAGTGAATAATCGTGCTTCGCCATCTAGTGAAAGCCTTCCCAGAAGTGGAGGCTGTTATAGCAGCAAAGGGGGGACAAACTCCAAATTAATGCCCATGATTTTGGAATGAGATGTTCTAAGAGCAGGTGTCCACGTACTTTTGGTCGTGTAGTGTATATTCTCCCCTCCCAGTCTGGGTGAAGAGGAAGAAAGAAGGAATACAAATGTAAGAAAAACGTTGTGTTAGAGATTAGATTCCGGTATTTCTGCATGCCATGTTCTGCAGAACTCTCCTCCCTGTGATGAAGACATGACGGAGTGTTCCTCACACTCTGCAATAATCATCATCTGCCCCTATCACTATAACAGGGTCCAGCTAAGAGGTCCAGCCCAGAGCCTACTGAGGAAATACAGGAAGTAGCATTGTCTCTTTCCTTTTTGACACCGCTTGTAAACATTTTATGAACTACTGATGTATTGTTTAACCATGTTTGTCTTCCTTTCCCTTCTCTGTCACTCTCTTATTTCTCTCTCTGTTGCCCCCATTGACCGTTCCTGTATTCTCACAACAGCGCAATCTTTTGCACTCGCTCTACCTCCCTCAGTGCCTCCCTCCTTCCTCCCTCTCCTGTGGCCTTGTTTGGTCAGGGAGTCTCGTCATTGTGCGGTTGGTTAGAGCTCCTCCTTGTCCAACAATTATAATGACGCCAGTGTGGTTTTGAAGTGACCCATGGTAACGTTCAACACAATAACTATAGCCCCAGAAAGGCGATTACAAAAACTGCTGTGGTCATTCAACTGTCAAAACCATTTAGTCATGGTGATGATACTAGCCATGTGCCTCTATTGGCATCCTACCACACGACACTGTAGTTTCACCAATGTCTCAGTTGAAAGGACTCTGGCTGTGGTCAGTGATGTAAGCTGATTCTCCAGTTCACACAGGAACCTCGTCTGAATTGTGTCTCAGTTAAATTGGCTTACTGGAATCATCAAGTGTTCCCACTAATCCTCTGTCATAGTGCACTAATATTCTCATGCATCAGAACCACTGAGAGGACCAGCCCTGATGCCACGGGGTTGCAGACCACAGTCTCATAGACATACAACATCTCTGTACCACAAACTCCCAGTGGGAGTTCTTCTTGTTGTGGTCTCCCTGCTAAAAGCTCTGTGTTGTTTAATGAACTGTCCCCCCAGACCATTCTGGGTAACTCTGGTTAGCTGTGTTCTGTTTGCTGCCTGAGGCTTGGCCAGCGGATGGGTTAGTAAGTTAAGCCACTGACTGCTGTAGCTGTAACTCTCCCCTGTTGGGGCTGCCCTCCCCTGTCTGGGCTGCCCTCGCCTGCCCGGCCCAGCCGGCCCTCCCCTGCCTGGGCTGCCCTCCCCTGCCTGGGCTGCCCTCTCCTGCTTGGGCTGCCCTCCCCTGCCTGGGCTGCCCTCCCCTGCCTGGGCTGCCCTCCCCTGCCTGGGCTGCCCTCCCCTGCCTGGGCTGCCCTCCCCTGCCTGGGCTGCCCTCCCCTGCCTGGGCTGCCCTCCCATTTCTGCGCTGTTTCTGGGGGTTCATAGGGGAGAGACTGATCTGTTATTATGCCTCGGGCTCTCTGTGTTTGATTAGCAATGGAACCTGTTGTGTCTGGCTGTCTGCTCAACATCCTCCATCCAAACCGTGTGTCCCTCCCTCCCTCCTTCCCGAAGAACAGAGAACCGAGAGAAGCGAGAGAATGTGTGTTATGTCTGCACCCTGAACGGACATTCTAAATCACCTTAATGACAGCAGGCATTGCTCCTTGGCTTAGAGTTCATTAGGGCTCTGCTTATACTTGCAATGTTGTGGATTCTTTGTCGACCTCCTTTCTTAGCAAACATACCTTGTATGGAATACTCATGTATAATAGAATATTCCTAAAAATGAGTCTATTGTTTTTTGTTCTTTTATTTATGTCTCTAATGTGATTAATGCCATAACAGTTTCAAATTGGCTTTGAATGATGAAAAATATAATCCATCTTTTTGCTTTACTAAGAATACCTAATTTTCTATTTATATGCAGAAAGCGCCAGGAAATACTGGGCAGGATGAAAAGGTTTTTGTCAATGTCAAAACTCGCCTATTCAAACTTTTCAGTTTCAGGATTTCATCAACTAAAGGGTCACACAAGGATCAGTCTCACCATGTCTGGGTTACAAAGTATAACACTCACAAGACAAACACGTTATTTACAGTAAACTGTCTTCTCTTTAGCTTCAGTTGGCTACTAGACCTGTGGATGTAGGTCATTATACTGGCTCTAACCACTGACCTAGTATATATTATGAACTAAAACTTGTAGTTGTGCACAAAGCCTTGGGATTCTGGGATTCCTCTCACCGGCTCATTGTTTAGTTAAAATGGGTTTGTTTCCTCTGGCTTGGAGGCTTGTATCTGTGACGGCCGTGTATTAAAGGGGTAACCCAAACTCTTACTGAGAGGTAGGCTACACAATGGTTTCTCCACAAGGCAACCCCATGGAGTTCAATTAGAGATGATTCATAGCGGCTACATATGACACCCACGCTCTCTGAAATTTGTCAAAACAACAATAACTCAATAAACAAAGTGAAGGAAAAGAGCTGCACCCTGAAAGGTCAAAGGCCAGTCTACTTCACTCCCTGGAGAAAAACATTTTATTTTACTGTGTTTGTATACTGTATCTGTCCATCAAATTAAATTACAATTATACATAAAATCAGCAATTACATGTCTACAAGTGAATATTTGTCTTCTACTTAAAGCCTAAATCAAATAGGACATTTCATCTAGGTTTTTATAGATTAAGACAAAGTTCACAGAAGTAGAGTTAGTGGATTGACCGAGCAGGGCTTTTGTTGATGCTGCTAGCTATAAATAATGGCTTCTGTACGTTTTATATACAGTACCAGTCAAACGTTTGAACACACCTACTCATTCAAGGGTATTTCTTTATTTTGACTATTTTCGAAAAAATACAATTCAAAAAAATAGTGAAGACATCAAAACTATGAAATAACAAATATGGAATCATGTAGTAACCAAAAAAGTGTTAAACAAATCCAAATATATTTATATTTGAGATTCTTCAAAGTAGCCACCCTTTGCTTTGATGACAGCTTTGCACACTCTTGGCATTCTCTCAACCAGCTTCACCTGGAATGCTTTTCAGACAGTCTTGAAGGAGTTCCCACATATGTTGAGCACTTGTTAGCTGCTTTTCCTTCACTCTGCAGTCCAACTCATCCCAAACCATCTCAATTGGGTTAAGGTCGGGTGATTGTGGAGGCCAGGTCATCTGATGCAGCACTCCATCACTCTCCTTGGTCAAATAGCCCTTACACAGCCTGGAGGTGTGTTGAGTCATTTTCCTGTTGAAAAACAAATGATAGTCCCACTAAGAGCAAACCAGATGGGATGACGTATCGCTGCAGAATGCTGTGGTAGCCATGCTGGTTAACTGTGCCTTGAATTCTAAATAAATCACTGACAGTGTAACCAGCAAAGCACCCCACACCATCACACCTCCTCCTCCAAGGTTCACGGTGGGAACCACACATGGGTCTTCCTTTCCTGTGGCGGTCCTAATGGGAGTCAGTTTCATCATAGCGCTTGATGATTTTTGTGACTGCACTTGAAGAAACTTTAAAAGTTCTTGAAATGTTCAGTATTGACTGACCTTCATGCCTTAAAGTAATGATGGACTGTCGTTTCTCTTTGCTTATTTGAGCTGTTCTTGCCATAATATGGACTTGGTCTTTTACCAAATAGGGCTATCTTCATGAGGTAGTCACCTGGAATGCATTTCAATTAACAAGTGTGCCTTGTTAAGTGTTAAAAGTTATTTGTTAAAAGTTCATTTGTAGAATTTCTTTCCTTCTTAATACTTTTGAGCCAATTAGTTGTGTTGTGAGTTACCTTGTAAGAGAGAGAGAGAGAGAGAGAGAGAGTCCGGGACAAGGTAGCACGTCCGGGGAACAGGTCAGGGTTCCATAGCCGCAGTCAGAACAGCTGAAACTGGAGGAGCAACACAACCAGGTGGACTGGAGACAGCCAGGATTCATCAGGCCAGATAGTCCTGAGGCATGGTCCTAGGGCTCAGGTCCTCCAGGAGGGGAGGGAGAGAGGGAGAGAGGGAGGGAGAGAGAATTAAATGGAGCCTACTTAAATTCACACAGGACACCAGATAAGATAAGAGAATTACACCAGATATAACAGACTGGCCCTAGCTCCCCGGCACATAAACTATTGCAGCATATATACTGAAGGCTGAGACAGGGAGGGTCGTGGGACACTGTGGCCCCGTCTGACGATACCCCCGGACAGGGCCAACCAGGCACTACGTGTTCTACTTTCCACTCCAGGACTACAGTATATGGATGCCTCAGCAAACATTGTAGTAGGTTTTATAACCATGGGAAGATGTACCTGCTGCCTGACACGTTACGCAACATTTAGTCCAATGACATCAGGAAGACTCCAGTTGTCACTCCCTGACCTTAGAGATCCTTATTTATTCTCTATGTTTGGTTAGGTCAGGGTGTGACTCGGGTGGGAAAATCTATGTTTTCTATTTCTTTGTTGTTTGCAGTGTGTGGTTCCCAATCAGAGGCAGCTGTCTATTGTTGTCTCTGATTGGGGATCATATATAAGTTGTGATTTTCCGTTTGGGTTTTGTGGGGTGTTGTTTTCTGTTTAGGTTGCTTCCCTGACAGAACTGTGCGCTTTCGTTTTCTCCGTTTGTCATTTTGTTTCAGTGTTTTTGTGAACATTAAATTATGAACACTTTCCACGCTGCGCTTTGGTCTCATTCCGACAACGAACGTTACACCAGTATCATCAAATCAAAATCAAGTTTATTTTATATAGCCCTTCGTACATCAGCTAATATCTTGAAGTGCTGTACAGAAACCCAGCCTAAAAACCCAAACAGCAAGCAATGCAGGTGTAGAAGCACGGTGAGAAGATCATGAGAACAAACGCTTTTATCTGAATCAACCGGCTTCTCTGTATGTTTAAGATTTACACAGGAAACAGTGGCCGTCAAAGTATATACACAACATGTTTAATAACTGCAAATAGTTACATAACTGAGACTGGACAGACCTGGGCTAGACAACACCTGGGCTAGACAACACCTGGGCTAGACTAGACAACACCTGGGCTGGACAACATCTGGGCTAGACAACACCTGGGCTAGACAATACCTGGGCTAGACAATACCTGGGCTAAACAACACCTGGGCTAGACAATACATGGGCTAGACAATTCCTGGGCTAGACAACACCTGGACTAGACAACACCTGGGCAAGACAACATCTGGGCTAGACAACACCTGAGCTAGACAACACCTGGGCTAGACAACACCTGGGCTAGACAACACCTGGGCTAGACAACACCTGGGCTAGACAACACTTGGGCTAGACGACACCTGGGCTAGACGACACCTTGGCTAGACAACATCTGGGCTAGACAACACCTGGGCTAGACAACACCTGGGCTAGACAACATCTGCGCTAGACAATACCTGGGCTAGACAACACCTGGGCTAGACAACATCTGGGCTAGACAACATCTGGGCTAGACAACACCTGGGCTAGACAACATCTGGGCTAGACAACACCTGGGCTAGACAACACCTGGGCTAGACAACATCTGGGCTAGACAACATCTGAGCTAGACAACACCTGGGCTGGACAGCTTTCATATGCTGGAGACATATATATTTTTGAAGTATATCTACTGTACACTAAGATAACAGCTCTCCCAGGGTATGTTCTGTTTACATGGGTTGATGAACTTGCTGGGTTTTTGTTGTTGATCTAAATCACTTCTCATGTATCACATCCCATTTCCTTGTGCTCAGGGGATGCAAGACAAAGTCATATGGAGTCATTTCCACCAGTATTTACCAATAGTTGTGTTAAAGAATAGCTCCTTCATTTTGTTCTACTAAATAATTCACCATAAATAATAAATAATCGATTGTGCTTGTCTAGTTTTAAAGTTAATAATAAGAGAGTGCTGAACAAAGTAAACATATTTACACCCTAAAATAACAGCAGCTCTGCCAGGGTATGTTCTGTTTACATGGATTTATCAACTTACTGTGTTTTTATTGCTTATCCTGACCAAAATAGGTCATCTTCTATATAAATCACTCCTTATATACAACATCTCTTTTCATTGTGCTCCAGGGGATTGAGTAATTTGGAGTAATTTCCACCAGTTCTTACTAGAAGTTGTCATTAAGAATAGCTCCTTAATTTCGTTCCACTAAATAATTCACTATAAATTATAAATAATTCTGTCCACTTGGTTTTCCATGCAATTTTCAACTTGATTGAGAAAAAAACTAAAATAAATCAAACCACTGAGCTGTATATGTTATGGGAGCATTATGATGGGTCAAACCACTGAGCTGTATTCAATATGTTATGGAAACTTATGATGGGTCAAACCACTGAGCTGTATTCAATATGTTATGGAAACTTATGATGGGTCAAACCACTGAGCTGTATTCAATATGTTATGGAAACTGATGATGGGTCAAACCACTGAGCTGTATTCAATATGTTATGGAAACTTATGATGGGTCAAACCACTGAGCTGTATTCAATATGTTATGGAAACTTATGATGGGTCAAACCACTGAGCTGTATTCAATATGTTATGGAAACTGATGATGGGTCAAACCACTGAGCTGTGTTCAATATGTTATGGAAACTTATGATGGGTCAAACCACTGAGCTGTATTCAATATGTTATGGAAACTGATGATGGGTCAAACCACTGAGCTGTATTCAATATGTTATGGAAACTGATGATGGGTCAAACCACTAAGCTGTATTCAATATGTTATGGAAACTTATGATGGGTCAAACCACTGAGCTGTATTCAATATGTTAAGGAAACTGATGATGGGTCAAACCACTGAGCTGTATTCAATATGTTATGGAAACTGATGATGGGTCAAACCACTGAGCTGTATTCAATATGTTATGGAAACTGATGATGGTCAAACCACTAAGCTGTATTCAATATGTTATGGAAACTTATGATGGGTCAAACCACTGAGCTGTATTCAATATGTTATGGAAACTGATGATGGGTCAAACCACTGGAGAAGCCCACTTCAGACCAAGCGCACCTCGATTACCGAGAGGGCTAAGGTTTGTGTAGAGACCATGCATTCCTCGGTTGTTGAATTCCTAACCAACCACGTGGAGCATTGGCTACACTGGTGGAAATGGTTAAACTCTGAGACTATCGATACCGACAGAATAAGAGCAAATCTTCAATACTAATTACAAGTCTGCAGCTAGAATTTATGTCGACTGAATGCGAGACCGACAACCGCCGAAACATCTATTCTATAAGAACATTTCTAAATGGGACTCTGAAGTATCCATTCTAACAACGAAAGACTTCATGGGAGGGAGAGAGACTTTGAACTTTCCGACAGGAAGACGGACGATTCCAACAGAGATCCCGACGACACACTAAGCGTAAATATATATTGATTGCAATTATTCCCGAATGAGTGAGCGTTCATGTGCAAAGGATTAGCATTTCAATTATAATAATTATCAACTGTGTAGTGACTGGTTTTTCCCGGCCTTCTCAGTCCACACCCACTTCCCTTAACCAACCAAGCCGCCATATCGGTTTAGCCCACTAGGGAACATTCCCTATCATTTCCTTGTAACCATCTACTGTTTGTTTGTTTGTGCATTTCTGTGATTATTTAGTTAATTAGTAAATAAATAATTAAGACAATTGATGTATGGATGATTTATAGTAAAGACTGGGTTCGTGCAGATAACCAACGATGTACGACGTTCGGAATGAGACTAACGTGAGGTAAAGAATGATTCATTAATTAGAAGACTAATTCATCAGATATAAAAATATCTGAAAAGTTATATTAGGAAAATTATAACTTTGTAATCTGAATATTTTCCTTGGTGCCCCGACTTCCTAGTTAATTACATTTACATGATTAGTTTAATCACGTAATAATAATTACAGAGAATTGATTTGATAAAATAAGTCTTCACTTTAATGATGCCAAAGACACGACAAAGCTAAGTAGCCAATTGGCAGAGGGTAGCATAATTTATCTGATTCTCTGTAATAATGGTATGGGCATAATAATGCATTTGATTTTGTAAAGGGGTTTCTTGCATCAAACAACACAACAACATTTTCAGTCACTCCTTGTCTGAAGTTTCACAGAATTTCACAACGTGCAAGTTTGCACACAGCAGACCTGAAATTTGCTCAGTTGCGAAAAAAATGAGGGAACATTGGTTATGACCGTGTCATAACGTGTTATAGCGCTGGCTGTCAAGTGAAGTGTTACCGCTAAATCTTTGACGGCTCTGTACAGTGTGCTCCAAAAATGATTGAAGTGATTTCCTTGGTAAAATAAGTTTAAGTCTGAGCTGCTGTTGCTTGGAGCTATGAGCAGCGTTACTCAACCAACTAACTGTTTGCTCTTTGAAATGTTACTAAATTGAGAAATAGCTGTTCCCTGAACAAAGCACAATTTCCATCATCCTTCTAGGATGATAATCTAATCCTGAAGCGGGTTAAAAATGTACGTAATTCGCTTTAGGGGAAATGATCCGATTCCAGAGTTACCGTTTGGGTATAAACAGCTTATTGATTGTGTAGTAGGATGTTGGTTGTCCAGTGTTCACATATAGAGCTTACTGTTGTAATCACTACAATCCACATTTAACTGATATATGTTACCATCAGCGGTCACAGATAATGAGACAAGTTGCATCCAAGACAAACCATAAAAGCCCACTACACCCACATCACGAGACAGTTATTTGAATGAAGATTGATTGCTGAATGGAAAATCTTCTTTGGCAAGTCTGTGTGAATGAGTCAAGTGAACTGGATTGTTTATCCCTCATGGGAATGTATGAGCTATCAATACATCGGATCATTTATCAGGAGAATATAGAGTACTAGTTTAATGTCCTCATTGGTTAACCCCCCACTCTGTCCCCATATCCCTCTCCTCTCTGTGGGGACAGGAAAGGGACGGCCAGCCCTCTGATCCCACTCAGTCATCTTGGACCGGAACTCCTCCGCTCCAATGCTAAACGCCCCAGGACACCATGTCTGTTTACGTCTTTATCGCACTAGCCCCAGGATACAGATGCATACACATTATGCAGGAACAACGGCTGATGTAAACACATTACACACGTACACAACAGATGCATCTGGCCAGACACACACACACACACACACACACACACGGACGGACGGACGGACGGACGGACGGACGGACGGACGGACGGACGGACGGACGGACGGACGGACGGACGGACGGACGGACGGACGGACGGACGGACGGACGGACGGACGGACGGACGGACGGACAGACGGACAGACGGACAGACGGACAGACGGACAGACGGACAGACGGACAGACAGACAGACAGACAGACAGACAGACAGACAGACAGACAGACAGACAGACAGACAGACAGACAGACAGACAGACAGACAGACAGACAGACAGACAGACAGACAGACAGACAGACAGACAGACAGACAGACAGACAGACAGACAGACAGACAGACAGACAGACAGACAGACAGACAGACAGACAGACAGACAGACAGACAGACAGACAGACAGACAGACAGACAGATACAGTGTACACACATCTGTCCAAGTTGGCTTGAGCCACCACTGACAGATTGGGCTGAAGGGTTCCTCACTCTGCAGTAGCTCTGAAGTGGAGCTTGACTAACAGGTTGTATCCCTGTGACCAGCCAGCTAACAAACCCAGAGAATTAGATCTGTGTGTTTTTGGTTTCTCATTGGATCTATAAGTTATGCTTTCACCCCCCCCCCCCCCTCCCCAAACATTCCACACTGATGTCCCGTCAAACCCACATGTGGCTATGTACATAAAAAATACATTATATTAAAAACCCTTCATCATTCTCTAACAGGGCTATGTGACCTCGCAGGGGACTGCTGCCTGTTTTTCTCATGTTGCGACCAATCCGAAGGATAGCTGGAGAGACCACGATGCCTCGCTGAGAGGTGGAGAGGAAACCAAAATATAAGCGTCTGTGGACTACCTCGTGAAGCTGGTTGAGAGAATGCCAAAAGTGTGTAAAGCTGTCATCAAGGCAAAGGGTGGCTACTTCGAAAAATCTTTTGATTTGTTTTACACTTTTATGGTTACTACATCATTCCATATGTCTTATTTCATAGTTTTGATGTCTTCACTATTATTCTACAATGTAGAAAATAGTACGAATAAAGAAAACCCTGGAATGAGTAGGTGTGTCCAACATTTTGACTGGTACTGTAAATACACTAATGTTCAAAAGTTTGAGGTCACTTAGAAATTGACTTGTTTCTGAAAGAAAAGCACAAAAAAAAAGTTTATTAAAATAACATCAAATTGATCAGACATTGTTAATGTTGTAAATTACTATTGTAGCTTTTTTAATGGAATATTTATTTATCCGTTATTTTACCAGGTAAGTTCACTGAGAACACGTTCTCATTTACATCAACGACCTGGGGAATAGTTACAGGGGAGAGGAGGGGGGTGAATGAGCCAATTGTAAGCTGAGGATTATTAGGTGACTGTGATGGTTTGAGGGCCAGATTGGGAATTTAGCCAGGACACCGGGGTTAACACCCCTACTCTTACAATAAATGCCATGGGATCTTTAATGACCTCAGAGAGTCAGGACACCCATTTTACGTCCCATCCAAAAGACAATACCATACACAGGGAAGTGTCCCCAATCACTGCCCTGGGGTATATTTTTTAGACCAGAAGAAAGAGTGCTTCCCACTGGCCCTCCAACACCACTTCCAGCAGCATCTGGTCTCCCATCCAGGGACTGACCAGGACCAACCCTGCTTAGTTTCAGAAGCAAGCCAGCAGTGGTATGCAGGGTGGTATGCTGCTGGCCTAGTTACATAGGCATACAGAGACCCATTTCCATCAACCATCACTCCTGTGTTCCAATGGCACATTGTGTTAGCTAATCCAAGTTTATAATTTTAAAAGGCTAATTGATCATTAGAAAATAATTTTGCAATTATGTTAGCACAGCTGAAAACAGTTGTGATGATCAAAGAAGCAATAAAACTGGCCTTCTTTATAGTATCTGGAGCATCAGCGTTTGTGGGTTCAATTACAGGCTTAAAATGACCAGAAACAAAGAACTTTCTTCTGAAACCCATCAGTCTATTCTTGTTCTGAGAAATGAATGCTATTCCATGCGAGAAATTGCCAAGAAACTGATGATCTCGTACAGCGCTGTGTACTACTCCCTGATGCACAACTGAGCATGAGGACAGGTATATTACAGTTTCTAGTTTGAGAAACAAACGCCTCACAAGTCCTCAACTGGCAGCTTCATTAAATAGTACCCGCAAAAAAACAGTGTCAATGTCAACAGTGAAGAGGCAACTCCGGGATACTGGCCTTCTAGGCAGAGTTGCAAAGAAAAAGCCATATCTCAGACTGGCCATTAAAAAGAAAAGATTATGATGGGCAAAGAACACAGACACTGGACAGAGGAAGATTATATATTTTTTTTATGGACAGACAAATCTAAGTTTGAGATGTTCGAATCACAAAGAAGAACATTCGTGAGATAATGAAAAGATGCTGAAGGAGTGCTTGATGCCATCTGTCAAGCATGGTGGAGGCAATGTGATGGTCTGGGGGTGCTTTGGTGGTGGTAAAGTGGGAGATTTGTACAGGGTAAAAGGGATCTTGAAGAAGGAAGACTATAACTCCATTTTGCAACGTCATGACATACCCTGTGGACGACCCTTAATTGGAGCCAATTCCCTCCTACAACAGGACAATGACCCAAAGCACAGCTCCATACTATGCAATAGATATTTAGGGAAGAAGCAGTCAGCTGGTATTCTGTCTATAATGGAGTGGCCAGCACAGTCACCGGATCTCAACCCTATTTAGCTGTTGTGGGAGCAGCTTGACCATATGGTACATAAGAAGTGACCATCAAGCCAATCCAACTTGTGGGAGGTGCTTCAGGAAGCATGGGGTGAAATCTCTTCAGATTACCTCAACAAATTCACAACTACAATGCCAAATGTCTGCAAGGCTGTAATTGCTGCAAATGGAGGATTCTTTGACAAAAGCAAAGTTTGAAGGACACAATTATTATTTCAATTAAAAATCATTATACTATATTTCCTATCCATTTTGCAACTAATTTCATGTATGTTTTCATGGAAAACAAGGACATTTCTAAGTGACCACAAACTTTTGATCGGTAGTATATACTGTATATATATACAGTGGGGCAAAAAAGTATTTAGTCAGCCACCAATTGTGCAAGTTCTCCCACTTAAAAAGATGAGAGAGGCCTGTAATTTTCATCATAGGTACACTTCAACTATGACAGACAAAATGAGAAAAAGAAATCCCGAAAATCACATTGTAGGATTTTTAATGAATTTATTTGCAAATTATGGTGGAAAATAAGTATTTGGTCAATAACAAAAGTTTATCTCAATACTTTGTTATATACCCTTTGTTGGCAATGACAGAGGTTAAATGTTTTCTGTAAGTCTTCGCAAGGTTTTCACACACTGTTGCTGGTATTTTGGCCCATTCCTCCATGCAGATCTCCTCTAGAGCAGTGATGTTTTGGGGCTGTTGCTGGGCAACACGGACTTTCAACTCCCTCCAAAGATTTTCTATGGGGTTGAGATCTGGAGACTGGCTAGGCCACTCCAGGACCTTGAAATGCTTCTTACGAAGCCACTCCTTCGTTGCCCGGGCGGTGTGTTTGGGATCATTGTCATGCTGAAAGACCCAGCCACGTTTCATCTTCAATGCCCTTGCTGATGGAAGGAGGTTTTCACTCAAAATCTCACGATACATGGCCCCATTCATTCTGTCCTTTACACGGATCAGTCGTCCTGGTCCCTTTGCAGAAAAACAGCCCCAAAGCATGATGTTTCCACCCCCATGCTTCACAGTAGGTATGGTGTTCTTTGGATGCAACTCAGCATTCTTTGTCCTCCAAACACGACGAGTTGAGTTTTTACCAAAAAGTTATATTTTGGTTTCATCTGACCATATGACATTCTCCCAATCTTCTTCTGGATCATCCAAATGCTCTCTAGCAAACTTCAGACGGGCCTGGACATGTACTGGCTTAAGCAGGGGGACACGTCTGGCACTGCAGGATTTGAGTCCCTGGCGGCGTAGTGTGTTACTGATGGTAGGCTTTGTTACTTTGGTCCCAGCTCTCTGCAGGTCATTCACTAGGTCCCCCCGTGTGGTTCTGGGATTTTTGCTCACCGTTCTTGTGATCATTTTGACCCCACGGGGTGAGACCTTGCGTGGAGCCCCAGATCGAGGGAGATTATCAGTGGTCTTGTATGTCTTCCATTTCCTAATAATTGCTCCCACAGTTGATTTCTTCAAACCAACCTGCTTACCTATTGCAGATTCAGTCTTTCCAGCCTGGTGCAGGTCTACAATTTTGTTTCTGGTGTCCTTTGACAGCTCTTTGGTCTTGGCCATAGTGGAGTTTGGAGTGTGACTGTTTGAGGATGTGGACAGGTGTCTTTTATACTGATAACAAGTTCAAACAGGTGCCATTAATACAGGTAACGAGTGGAGGACAGAGGAGCCTCTTAAATAAGAAGTTACAGGTCTGTGAGAACCAGAAATCTTGCTTGTTTGTAGGTGACCAAATTATATTTTCCACCATAATTTGCAAATAAATTCATAAAAAATCCTACAATGTGATTTTCTGGATTTTTTTTCTTCTCATTTTGTCTGTCATAGTTGAAGTGTACCTATGATGAAAATTACAGGCCTCTCTCATCTTTTTAAGTGGGAGAACTTGCACAATTGGTGGCTGACTAAATACTTTTTTGCCACACTGTATATATATATAGTTTTTTTATTATGATTTTTCAGAGGGTGCTATAGCACCCCTACTTCCCCATGGGGCTCTGGTCAAAAGTAGTGCACTACATAAGGAATATGGGGCTTTTTAGGGAGAAAACCATGGCATGAAGTTACAACTAGGTAACCCATGGGGCCCGGCCAGCAGAGCCCCCTGAGCTGAGCCAACAACACAGGGACCAGGGACGGGGGACCGCAGAGAGAGGGACATTCATGCCTCCCTGGCCGTCCCTCTTCCCTGGCTTTGTTATGCTTTCAGCGCCGTGGCGTTGGAGGGCGCGAGGCTGTCTGCTAATAAGGATTGTAGTTTAATGAGAGGGTTTAGGGATGACCACCTCTGCCAGGGTAAACCTTCCTCGGGGACGGTGCGGTGATGTATAGTGTTGGTGTAACCTCAGATGGCTGTAGCCAAACAGAACTCAAGACTTAGAGCTCAGGATAAAGAGTTAGTTATGACTGCGGTATCTCACCACCAGTTGTACACAACCAGACACACACACTCAGAGGCACAAAACACACATGAACATACACATACACACAAACACATGCACACAAGCACACATATGGATGCACGCATGCACACAAACACACGAGTGATGTACTGGATGGTCTTTGTCAATAGGCTTAAGTTCAGTTAAATCCCCAAAGTTATCCTCTGAGTGATTGTCTCTCTATATGTGCTGTATAAAGTTAATTGTAGTCATCGATTAATCCGACATAGAACACAGTGTATTTGCAAGGATGTTTACAGTATGTAACAGAAACCATATGACCCTAACTCCCCACAGCTAGACATACCCCTAGCACCCATCTGAGTGGCACCTGTCCTTGTCTCAGTTGGACATGGTTGGACAAGCTGCATCTCTCCAGCATGCCACCTTACCATTACATTTTATTATTGAACCAGGCAAGTCTGTTAAGAACAAATTCTTTTTACAATGAGAGCCTAGGAACAGTGGGTTAACTGCCTTGTTCACAGGCAGAACAACAGATTTTTACCTTGTCAACTCGGGGATTCAATCTAGCAACATTTCGGTTACTGGCCTAACGCTCTAACCACTAACCACTGCCACCCATGTCGTTACATGTTGTTATGGTGACAGCTTTCCAGATCTAAACATTGCAGCAGTGAGCCAAGAGTGTCAGATACTGATATACTTTAAGGTCTGGACCGGAGTGTTCTGTTCTATCAGACCAACTTACCCAAAGGGGTAAGTTGAGCCACAATGTTTCTAGGAAACCATACACAAAATGTATCATTTTACAAAATGTTTAGGAGAGGTAATCATTTCATGGAGTCTGTGAAGAAAGAAACCACATTGGAAAAGTGATAAGCAAGTTAGGTTAAAAAAAATGATTTTCACAAAGTCAGAGGTTTGATGATACTTGTATCGAAACCGAAGTAGATCATTTTAGGATTGTTCTATACACAATTTGGGGTCTGTATAAGCTTCAATATGTGGTCCTAAACCTGGTATGAAAGTGCATCCTTGTAGCTGTGTGGGCTAATATAGTCAAGATGTTTGCCTTGGGTTAAGTTGAGCCAATGGCAAGTTGAGTAAATTTAAGTAGTTTCTTCCAAGGTGTACGGCAAAGGCATTATCGCTGGGATATGAGGTAACAACAGGGCCTGGCCTAGTGTAATAGTGTAATAGTGTAATAAAGTGTAATAAAAAGTACAAAGTGTTTGTTAGGTGTTTTATTAAGCATGTGTTAAAATATGATTACAATTATTAAAAGGCAAACAAGTGATTGTGATTGTGTTGAAATGTGTTTGGTAAACAAAGCTAGACATGGTTTTAAAAAGGTAGTGATAATATTTTATTCAGTACAGAAATGTGTAGGCGGCTTAACTTACCCCACACCCGGGGTAAGTTGTGTCAAGAGACCACTTTTTCTGTACCAGCTATGTTTTAAAAACTGTAATGTTTACATGAATTCTGATTATTTCCAGTGACACACAACATCCTGAAATATATGTAGATATCTTTGTGAGAAAGTAAACTATATTTCTCTCAACGGAGTGATGCTGAATGTAGAAAACACGGCTCAACTTACCCCACTCTCCCCTATGCTATGCTTTGGTCTGAAGGGGTTCTATGGGAGCTTGGCACTTCTCCATAAATCCTTTATATTTATTACAGGGATGTACTTGATCTGGCTGTCAGGGTAGAGAACACATGCATGTGAGTTCTCTGGGTTTAAACACATTTGTGTCGATGTGAAGTCATGATGGACGCTTCCTGTGAATGAGCATTCCTGGTTTGGTGCGTCAACCAGAAAGGCCAACAAGTTAATTGGTTTGAAACTTAATGTTGACCAATCAAATTGTTTCACTGAAAACACTCAGAGTTCAATTATTGTCTTTTTTCTATTTTCTTTGCTATTTTACCGGCTGTAAAGAACATTGTAAAAATATATACATATATTTAACTTGTATTTATTCAGTGGCGCCCAATTGAGACCGGGTTCTCATTCTCAATGGTGGCTTGATAACAAACAATTCACAAATCAACATGACAAAAAAAAAAGAAAATGCAAGATACACTACGTTTCAACAACACAAATAAATTATTACAATCAATCAAAACACTCACCCTATTGGCACCAGGGCTTCAAGATGTAATGAGGATTGTAAATTATTCCAAACACGGGGGGAATTAAAACTAAAGGCTGCTTGCTTTGGTTACCAAAGCTGATGAAAAATGACAGATATCCCCCACAATGGCATTGTGTATGAGCCACTATCATGCATCAGAAAGTGATGCCTTGGATGGATATATGGTGGTATTGTCTTTAAAGATGGAGGTCACACTTTATTTGGATAGTCCGGATTTTTTGATCTGTAGATGCTCTACAGATGGTCATACTATCAAGAAACTATCTGTTGATAAACAACTGCTGGCTAAGGTTAGGGTTAGGTTTAGAAAAAGCATAAGGGTTATGTTAAGGGTTAAGATGAGGGTTAAGGTAAGGGTTAGTGCTAGTGCTAGTGTTAAGGTTAGTAGATAGTTAGTTGAAATGTTACTGATAGTCTGTAGAGCAGTGGTCACAAACCTTTTCTGAGTCAACATCAGTCAAAATGCAAGCTGCTTAGATTTTTTTTTGAATGATGGCTTAAAAACATAAGCCTTTGCAAAATTAACCAATTAAAAGGGCTCAGGTCGGAGCCCTGGGACCATACATTGGGACTACCGGGCGTGGTGACTCCTTGCTGTCCCCAGTCCGCCAGGCCTTGCTGCTATTCCAGTTTCAACTGTTCTGCCTGCTGTTATGGAACCGCCACCTGTCCCAGACCTGTTGTTTTTCAACTCTTAATGATCGGCTATGAAAAGCCAACTGAAAATTACTCATGATTATTATTTGACCATGCTTGTCACTTATGAACATTTTTGAACATCTTGGCATAGTTCTGTTATAATCTCCACCCGGCACAGCCAGAAGAGGACTGGCCACCCCTCATAGCCTGGTTCCTCTCTAGGTTTCTTCCTAGGTTTTGGCCTTTCTAGGGAGTTTTTCCTAGCCACCGTGCTTCTACACCTGCATTACTAGCTGTTTGGGGTTTTAGGCTGGGTTTCTGTACAGCATTTCGAGATATTAGCTGATGTACGAAGGGCTATATAAAATAAACTTGATTGAACTTGATTAAAAACAGTTGTGTAGCAATGAGGTTTGTGCAGTAGGCTATAGGCCCAATACATTATCACTGCATATTGGCTGCGCTTGTCACGCCCTGGCCATAGAGAGGCTTGTATTCTCTATATTGGTTAGGCCAGGGTGTGACTAGGGTGGGAATTGTAGTTTCTTTATTTCTATGTTTTGTATTTATATGTTTTGGCCAGGTATGGTTCTCAATCAGAGGCAGCTGTCTATCGTTGTCTCTGATTGGTAATCATAATTCGGCAGCCTGTTTTCCTTTCGCATTTGTGGGTAGTTAGTGGCACTATTGCCCAAGTTAAGCTTCACGATCGTTTTGTTGTTTTGTTGGCGACATTTATATAAATAAACGAAAATGTACGCTCACCACGCTGCACCTTGGTCTCCTTCCGACGACGTCCGTGACAGAACTACCCACCACAAATGGACCAAGCAGCGTGGTAAGGAGGAGCAGCGTTTTTTGGACTCATGGACTTGGGAGGAAATCCTGGACAGTAAGGGACCCTGGAGGCAGGCTGGGGAATATCGCCGTCCTAAGGAGGAATTAAAGGCAGCGAAGGAGGAGCGGCGACGATATGAGGAGGCAAGTCATTGACGCAGGCACGAGAGGCAGCCCCCCACATTTTTGGGGGAGGCACACGGGGTGATTGGCGGAGGCAGGTTATAGACCTGAGCCAACTCCCGTGCTTACCGCGGGGAGTGAGTGACCGGGCAGGGACCGTGTTATGCGGTAAAGTGCACGGTGTCTCCGGTGCGCATACACAGCCCGGTGCGCTCGGAGCCAGCTCTCCGTAAGTACCACGCTGGAGTGGGCATCCAGCCAGGGCGGATTGTGCCAGCTCAGTGCTCTTGGTCTCCGGTGCGCCGTTTCGGCCCAGGGTATCCTGCGCCGGCTCTGCTCACTGTGTCTCCGGTGCGCTGTGACTGTTCAGTGCGTCCTATGCCTGCGATCCGCCCGTGCCGGGCTAAAGTGGACATTCAGCCAAGAGGAGAGGTGCAAGTGGTAAGCAACAGATCTCCAGTGCTCCCCCACAGCCCAGTTCGACCTGTGCCTGTGTAACAGTATAACTTTAGTCCGTCCCCTCGCCCCGACCCGGGCGCGAACCAGGGACCCTCTGCACACATCAACAACAGTCACCCACGAAGCATCGTTACCCATCGCTCCACAAAAGCCACGGCAGAGCAAGGGGAACCACTACTTCAAGGTCTCAGAGCAAGTGACGTCACCGATTGAAAGGCTATTAGCGCGCACCACCGCTAACTAGCGAGCCATTTCACATCCGTTACACTTGCGCTCTGGAGGTGCCGGGCTAAAGTGGGCTTTCAGACAGGAAGAGTGGTGCCAGGGATACGCACCAGATCTCCAGTGCTCCCCCACAGCCCGGTCCATCCTGTGCCTATTCCAAGGACCGGGCCTCCAGTAGGTCTCCCCAGCCTGGTTCATCCTGTGCCTCTTCCAAGGACCAGGCCTCCAGCGACGGTCCCCAGTCCGGAGCCTCCAGCGACGGCCTCCAGTCCGGGGCCTCCAGCGACGGTCCCCAGTCCGGGGCCTGCAGCGACGGCCTCCAGTCCGGAGCCTCCAGCGACGGCCTCCAGTGCGGGGCCTCCAGCGACGGTCCCCAGTCCGGGGCCTGCAGCGACGGCCTCCAGTCCGGAGCCTACAGCGACGGCCTCCAGTGCGGGGCCTCCAGCGACGGTCCCCAGTCCGGGGCCTGCAGCGACGGCCTCCAGTCCGGAGCCTCCAGCGACGGTCCCCAGTCCGGGGCCTGCAGCGAGGGTCCCCAGTCCGTCAGTGACCCCAAGGTTTTGAACGGTAGTGTACATGTATCATCTTATTAATAACTATTAAGCTTCTGGTCATTTATTATAGTATGAGGTAGAGAGAGAGAGAGGGAGGGAGAGAGAGAGGGAGAGGGAGAGAGAAACATTGATGCACCTCATACACATCTACTCACACCACCATCCTAAAGCTCGCAAGCCGTGAAATACACTAATAGCCCTGTCAACAGACAGGCACAGCACTAGGCCAGGGCACTAATGCTCGCCAGCCGTGATGAGAAGGGTAATGGAGTCTCAGCTGGGACAGGCAGTGCGAGAGAGAGAGAGAGAGAGAGAGAGAGAGAGAGAGAGAGAGAGAGAGAGAGAGAGAGAGAGAGAGAGAGAGAGAGAGAGAGAGAGAGAGAGAGAGAGAGAGAGTGACTCTGCCTTACCACAGTCCCCATTAACGCACATTACTGTTCACCAAGAGGACGTGGCGATAAAGAGGACTCATGGGAGGGTCAACCTGCTTCGCTCCTTCAAAGCTCAGGGCTCATTTCATGTGTAATCCCTGAAATAGAGCTAGACATGCTCACTGTTACACAGCTCTGAATCCCTAAATCTCATTACACACATACATCTGTCCTAAAAGTGTCTCAAGCAATAGGAACTTCAGGTGTTGAGGATGGCGGCAGGCAGCCTAGTGGTAAGAGTGTTGGACTGATAACCAAAAGGTTGCAAGATCAAATCCCTGAGCTGACAAGTTAATAATCTGTTGCTCTGCCCCTGAACAAGGCAGTTTGCGCACTGAAAATAAGAATGTGTTCTTAACTGACTTGCCTAGTTAAATAATGGTAAATCAACAAAAAAATATATATATATCAAACTTAATACCCCATAAGGCAGGGTTCCCCAACTGGCAGCCTGTGGCTGAATCTAGTTTATGATCCCTGTACTAAGGGATATTACATGTAAAGACCTGGGTCAGATCTATGGCTTCCTATAGGTGAGAAAATCTCCAAGGTTTAGTATGTGGTCAGACTATAGTAACTGGTCTCTGACTGAAATGAAATATGCCTATAAACATTAACTGCTATGAATTGTCACAGATTCACAAGAAGCTTCCACAACATTGTGCATTCCTTCAGCACAGATAATATTATTGAAATAAGGTGTTATGTAGCACAAACCAATCACGAGAGAGACAGATGTATCACAGCTTTCGAGGCCTTGTTTCCTCATGGCATGGTGAGTCATGATGTGAACACAATAACAGCTTCAGTGGGTCGATCTTTAAAACAATAATGGCAAGATTTTAACTTGAAACTACATAAAATTGTTAAGATTGGTTTTCTTTTCAACTTCATGCTCTTGTCATGTCCTGTCACTACCAGTATCTTAATGTTGGGCCATATGGCGGTCAGGAAACAGAATGAAAACATACAGACTTATCCTACCACCACTCAGGTCAAATACTTTCACTTTTCTGAGTTAGGGTGGCGTAATAATTTGGAAAGAAGTGGAAGCCTCCGGTTCCGAGGCACAGTGCATGGGGAGAGATGACACAGAAGTTGGTGGTTTAATATCCCTTGTCTCATTTGTTCCTGAATGTCACTTTGCTTAGAAAAAGGGTTGTGATGACGAATAGAAATTCCCCATAGGTTCAATATCACAGCGATATTAAAACTCCCCCAGGTCAGAGACACAGCCAGAGTTTGCTCACAGAGCTTTATTAGATATATCCTATGGGAAATGGAGGACATTAGCTTATGCTGGGGTGTGCTGGGTCTGTGGCAGAGTTTCATGGATACCAAGGGAAGTCAGGCTTCCCCAAAAAATGGACCAATATTATTATTATTTTTTTTACATAAAATAATTTAGCTTTTGTCTCTCTGTCACGGCCGTTGAAAGAGGAGGACCAAGGTGCAGCGTGGTGAGCGTACGCACTTTTAATAGTAGATGTCACCAACAAAACAATAAACAATACCAAAACAAACCGTGAAGCTTAAGGCAATGTGCCATCAAACAAAGTTAACTTCCCACAAAGACAGGTGGAAAAAAGGGCTACCCAAGTATGGTTCTCAATCAGAGACAACGATAGACAGATCTTTGTGGGCTGTACTCGGCCACTAGTCTCCCAGCAGAAAGATTGATACGTTATTATTTTTGGCAGCCCCAAAATTTCCGTGAAGACTGAAGGCCTTGGAAGCAGGAGAGGCCGGAATAGTGGGACATCCAGCTGATATCAAGATCCTTGCTGAGAGCAAGCCCTTATTTGTCGTAAATTAGCCTTTGTGCACTGCGAGCCAGGAAAAGCATTGACACTGGAGGGATTTCTCATCTGCATGCGTGTCTTGTATATGGTCTTAACAGTGGAGAGCAGAGCAATCACAACCTCATAAACAAGCTTATCCTGGTCCAGACCTGCATGGGTTCTTCTCAGCTGTCTTTTTTTCTAGTGACCTATATAAAGCAGGTATACAGGGAGAGGTACTCATGCTGAATTCATTTTAGCATATTTATGGTCAGCTATTTTTATCATTGATTTTATTTAACCAGATCCATCCTCGGTTGGACACCAGCACAGATATTATTTGGATATCCTTTGGTCACTGGATCGAATCTAGCTTTGCTTATTTCGTGCATCTCAAGCCAAGATTGTTGATTGGTTTTGCATGTGAAAGAGATTAAGACCTGAGGGGTATTGTATTACAGATTGAATTTAAATTGGTATCAATTTTCCAAAGGGGAGACTTCATTTATTAAGGCAAAGATCACTCTTTCGTTGACTCCTAAGGGCAACCATCGCTCCATGATGACGCAGTTCTCTCACTCGGTTGTTAACATGAATATCTTAGCCCAGTGTAGGTTAACCACTGTGGTCAAACCGGACGTGGATGTTGTAAAGCACACCCTCCTATGTCTGTAAGTATGGCGTCATTTCTTCTAAATAAGAAAGGTCCCGTCTAGCCTCTTTAATGCTAAAGAAAAGGGTCAGTCACATTAGACAAAAGTTACAACTGGAACGAATTAGATCTTAAAGTGTGTTTAATATGGATTTTATTTTATATGTTTCCATGATTTTATTAACAAGAAAGTGATGGTCTATGTTCAGTAACTCACCATCAAGTTCCAGTGAAGGGTCATACAGGACTCCAAAGCCACATCATCTGGGATATGATGTTTTTGCTGGAGTTCCAACATGGGCTGCATCCTGAACAGCACCCCATTCTCTAAATAGTGCTCTACTTTTCACCAGGGCCCATAGCCATTTGGGATGCATCCATGGTGGGTTGTATTTACAGCCTCAGGAAGAGAGTCTGGATGCTTCTGTGTTAATGACATGATCTAGAGAGAGTCTGGATGTTTCTGTGTTAATGACATGACTTACCCTGACCAGAGAGTCTGGATGTTTCTGTGTTAATGACATGATTTACCCTGTCCAGAGAGTCTGGATGCTTCTGTGTTAATGACATGATTTACCCTGACCAGAGAGTCTGGATGCTTCTGTGTTAATGACATGACTTACCCTGACCAGAGAGTCTGGATGTTTCTGTGTTAATGACATGATTTACCCCGACCAGAGAGTCTGGATGTTTCTGTGTTAATGACATGATTTACCCTGACCAGAGAGTCTGGATGCTTCTGTGTTAATGACATGATTTACCCTGACCAGAGAGTCTGGATGCTTCTGTGTTAATGGCATGATCTAGAGAGAGTCTGGATGCTTCTGTGTTAATGACATGATTTACCCTGACTAGAGAGTCTGGATGCTTCTGTGTTAATGACATGATTTACCCTGACTAGAGAGTCTGGATGTTTCTGTGTTAATGACATGACTTACCCTGACTAGAGAGTCTGGATGCTTCTGTGTTAATGACATGATTTACCCTGACCAGAGAGTCTGGATGCTTCTGTGTTAATGACATGATTTACCCTGACCAGAGAGTCTGGATGTTTCTGTGTTAATGACATGATTTACCCTGACTAGAGAGTCTGGATGCTTCTGTGTTAATGACTTGATTTACCCTGACCAGAGAGTCTGGATGCTTCTGTGTTAATGACATGATTTACCCTGACCAGAGAGTCTGGATGCTTCTGTGTTAATGACATGATTTACCCTGACCAGAGAGTCTGGATGCTTCTGTGTTAATGACATGATTTACCCTGACCAGAGAGTCTGGATGCTTCTGTGTTAATGACATGATTTACCCTGACTAGAGAGTCTGGATGCTTCTGTGTTAATGACATGATTTACCCTGACTAGAGAGTCTGGATGTTTCTGTGTTAATGACATGATTTACCCTGACTAGAGAGTCTGGATGTTTCTGTGTTAATGGCATGATCTAGAGAGAGTCTGGATGCTTCTGTGTTAATGACATGATTTACCCTGACTAGAGAGTCTGGATGCTTCTGTGTTAATGACATGATTTACCCTGACTAGAGAGTCTGGATGTTTCTGTGTTAATGACATGATTTACCCTGACTAGAGAGTCTGGATGTTTCTGTGTTAATGACATGATTTACCCTGACTAGAGAGTCTGGATGTTTCTGTGTAATGACATGACTTACCCTGACTAGAGAGTCTGGATGCTTCTGTGTTAATGACATGATTTACCCTGACTAGAGAGTCTGGATGTTTCTGTGTTAATTACATGATTTACCCTGACTAGAGAGTCTGGATGTTTCTGTGTAATGACATGACTTACCCTGACTAGAGAGTCTGGATGCTTCTGTGTTAATGACATGATTTACCCTGACTAGAGAGTCTGGATGTTTCTGTGTAATGACATGACTTACCCTGACTAGAGAGTCTGGATGCTTCTGTGTTAATGACATGATTTACCCTGACCAGAGAGTCTGGATGCTTCTGTGTTAATGACATGATTTACCCTGACTAGAGAGTCTGGATGCTTCTGTGTTAATGACATGATTTACCCTGACTAGAGAGTCTGGATGCTTCTGTGTTAATGACATGATCTAGAGAGAGTCTGGATGTTTCTGTGTTAATGACATGACTTACCCTGACCAGAGAGTCTGGATGTTTCTGTGTTAATGACATGATTTACCCTGTCCAGAGAGTCTGGATGCTTCTGTGTTAATGACATGATTTACCCTGACCAGAGAGTCTGGATGCTTCTGTGTTAATGACATGACTTACCCTGACCAGAGAGTCTGGATGTTTCTGTGTTAATGACATGATTTACCCCGACCAGAGAGTCTGGATGTTTCTGTGTTAATGACATGATTTACCCTGACCAGAGAGTCTGGATGCTTCTGTGTTAATGACATGATTTACCCTGACCAGAGAGTCTGGATGCTTCTGTGTTAATGGCATGATCTAGAGAGAGTCTGGATGCTTCTGTGTTAATGACATGATTTACCCTGACTAGAGAGTCTGGATGCTTCTGTGTTAATGACATGATTTACCCTGACTAGAGAGTCTGGATGTTTCTGTGTTAATGACATGACTTACCCTGACTAGAGAGTCTGGATGCTTCTGTGTTAATGACATGATTTACCCTGACCAGAGAGTCTGGATGCTTCTGTGTTAATGACATGATTTACCCTGACCAGAGAGTCTGGATGTTTCTGTGTTAATGACATGATTTACCCTGACTAGAGAGTCTGGATGCTTCTGTGTTAATGACTTGATTTACCCTGACCAGAGAGTCTGGATGCTTCTGTGTTAATGACATGATTTACCCTGACCAGAGAGTCTGGATGCTTCTGTGTTAATGACATGATTTACCCTGACCAGAGAGTCTGGATGCTTCTGTGTTAATGACATGATTTACCCTGACCAGAGAGTCTGGATGCTTCTGTGTTAATGACATGATTTACCCTGACTAGAGAGTCTGGATGCTTCTGTGTTAATGACATGATTTACCCTGACTAGAGAGTCTGGATGTTTCTGTGTTAATGACATGATTTACCCTGACTAGAGAGTCTGGATGTTTCTGTGTTAATGGCATGATCTAGAGAGAGTCTGGATGCTTCTGTGTTAATGACATGATTTACCCTGACTAGAGAGTCTGGATGCTTCTGTGTTAATGACATGATTTACCCTGACTAGAGAGTCTGGATGTTTCTGTGTTAATGACATGATTTACCCTGACTAGAGAGTCTGGATGTTTCTGTGTTAATGACATGATTTACCCTGACTAGAGAGTCTGGATGTTTCTGTGTAATGACATGACTTACCCTGACTAGAGAGTCTGGATGCTTCTGTGTTAATGACATGATTTACCCTGACTAGAGAGTCTGGATGTTTCTGTGTTAATGACATGATTTACCCTGACTAGAGAGTCTGGATGTTTCTGTGTAATGACATGACTTACCCTGACTAGAGAGTCTGGATGCTTCTGTGTTAATGACATGATTTACCCTGACTAGAGAGTCTGGATGTTTCTGTGTAATGACATGACTTACCCTGACTAGAGAGTCTGGATGCTTCTGTGTTAATGACATGATTTACCCTGACCAGAGAGTCTGGATGCTTCTGTGTTAATGACATGATTTACCCTGACTAGAGAGTCTGGATGCTTCTGTGTTAATGACATGATTTACCCTGACTAGAGAGTCTGGATGTTTCTGTGTAATGACATGACTTACCCTGACTAGAGAGTCTGGATGCTTCTGTGTTAATGACATGACTTACCCTGACTAGAGAGTCTGGATGTTTCTGTGTAATGACATGACTTACCCTGACTAGAGAGTCTGGATGCTTCTGTGTTAATGACATGATTTACCCTGACCAGAGAGTCTGGATGCTTCTGTGTTAATGACATGATTTACCCTGACTAGAGAGTCTGGATGTTTCTGTGTTAATGACATGATTTACCCTGACCAGAGAGTCTGGATGTTTCTGTGTTAATGACATGATTTACCCTGACTAGAGAGTCTGGATGCTTCTGTGTTAATGACTTGATTTACCCTGACCAGAGAGTCTGGATGCTTCTGTGTTAATGACATGATTTACCCTGACCAGAGAGTCTGGATGCTTCTGTGTTAATGACATGATTTACCCTGACCAGAGAGTCTGGATGCTTCTGTGTTAATGACATGATTTACCCTGACCAGAGAGTCTGGATGCTTCTGTGTTAATGACATGATTTACCCTGACTAGAGAGTCTGGATGCTTCTGTGTTAATGACATGATTTACCCTGACTAGAGAGTCTGGATGTTTCTGTGTTAATGACATGATTTACCCTGACTAGAGAGTCTGGATGTTTCTGTGTTAATGGCATGATCTAGAGAGAGTCTGGATGCTTCTGTGTTAATGACATGATTTACCCTGACTAGAGAGTCTGGATGCTTCTGTGTTAATGACATGATTTACCCTGACTAGAGAGTCTGGATGTTTCTGTGTTAATGACATGATTTACCCTGACTAGAGAGTCTGGATGTTTCTGTGTTAATGACATGATTTACCCTGACTAGAGAGTCTGGATGTTTCTGTGTAATGACATGACTTACCCTGACTAGAGAGTCTGGATGCTTCTGTGTTAATGACATGATTTACCCTGACTAGAGAGTCTGGATGTTTCTGTGTTAATGACATGATTTACCCTGACTAGAGAGTCTGGATGTTTCTGTGTAATGACATGACTTACCCTGACTAGAGAGTCTGGATGCTTCTGTGTTAATGACATGATTTACCCTGACTAGAGAGTCTGGATGTTTCTGTGTAATGACATGACTTACCCTGACTAGAGAGTCTGGATGCTTCTGTGTTAATGACATGATTTACCCTGACCAGAGAGTCTGGATGCTTCTGTGTTAATGACATGATTTACCCTGACTAGAGAGTCTGGATGCTTCTGTGTTAATGACATGATTTACCCTGACTAGAGAGTCTGGATGCTTCTGTGTTAATGACATGATTTACCCTGACTAGAGAGTCTGGATGTTTCTGTGTAATGACATGACTTACCCTGACTAGAGAGTCTGGATGCTTCTGTGTTAATGACATGACTTACCCTGACTAGAGAGTCTGGATGTTTCTGTGTAATGACATGACTTACCCTGACTAGAGAGTCTGGATGCTTCTGTGTTAATGACATGATTTACCCTGACCAGAGAGTCTGGATGCTTCTGTGTTAATGACATGATTTACCCTGACTAGAGAGTCTGGACAAAGGAAAAAGAACACTGCTGTCGCTACCTCACTCTCCATCCAAGCTGCATGATTAGAGGTGGAAAGAAGAGAACCCCAAAGAGAGGACAATACCCCTACCCTATTTCTTTACCCTGAGAACTTCATTCTCAGACCACATACCACTTTCCTGCCATCGGTGACCTATATACTAGGCGGTGTCAGAGGAAGGCCCAAAACATTGATTTGATTTGATTTGTGAAAATAAGGCACAGACAAGACAACACACCTTTCACCTTAAATTACATGAGGGCTGATATACAGACTGTCTCAATCACAGCCTCAAGGATGGTGATTTAGCAGCTGACCGGGCCAATAGACGTGAACTCCATTAAGTATTTTCCCTCTCTCTCTCTCTCTTTTTGTCTTTTTTTCTTACACATATGCAGGCACACCCTCACACTTGAACACCTTAGCTCTTCTGTTTACCTAATGTGTACCCTTTTTGTTCATCAGTGCATCCTGTTCAAATACGTTAGGACAATCAGTGTTGACCCTGGGAGTAAATGGAGAGAGACTGAAGTCACGGCCCAGTCTGATATGGGTCTGCATGTCTAAACGGCATGTCTTTAATAGATATGAGGACATGCATCGCAGAGTTGAAAGAGTGGCCATTTTCCTCATCAGTAAAACAAGGACTGACTTTGTGGTAATCTCCAGAGCTACAGCATGTTGTTGCTATGATACAGTGGCATTAGACCCAGAAATTAGAAGCTTGTGAGATTTCACTCAATGTGAATGTGCATGGCTCGTTTTGAATATGATCTAAACATATAGTACATATAAAAAATAAACATTTTCCATATGTACTAGGAAGCTAAGGATTTGTTTATTGGGCTTCAAGAATGTGACTGATCAAAGTGCCTCAGGCCTTGAGAAATAAGTGATTGAACTGATTGAAAGTATGGGTATATCAGTGAGCAAATGCCATGGTCAACGTTGCGACGGCGCAGGGAAATGAGTGGAGCTTACTCAGGTGCTCAAAAGCCTATCTTAGACCAAAAGCCTAATGCTTCTTAGGTAGTTCTTTATGTAAATTAGGTATTTCTGTATTTGCAAACATTTCAAAAAACGTGTTTTCACTTTGTCATTATTGGCTATTGTGTGTAGATGGGTGAGAGAAACAAATCAATTGAATCCATTTTTAACTCAGGCTGTAACGCAACACAATATGGAATAAGTCAAGGGGTATGCATATTTTCTGAAGACACTGTAGCTGCTATTAAGCTGTTTTTATACACTTTTATACACTCAAATAGTCTACAATGAGGGAAAAAGTTGTTGGCTTGACGATACATTTTGACACTATTCATTGTTGAACTCAGCTAATACCCTACACAAATGGGCTGCAATCAAGGTAAATTCAATAAAATCTAATTAAATTAAACTCAACTTGAGATACTCCCCAGGTCCTCCTTGATGCTTCTTTCTCTCTGTTTCTCTTTTTCTCTTTCTTCCTCTCTGGGTAAGCCATTTTCAAGTCTTGCCATAGATTTCCACCCAGGAATATTCACTGTCTTCTTGGTAAGCAACTCCAGTGTAGATTTGGATTTGTATTTTAGGTTATTGTCCTGCTGAAGGGTGAATTTGTCTTCCAGTGTCTGTTGGAAAGCAGACTGAACCAGGTTTTCCTCTAGGATTTTGCCGGTGCTTAGCTCCATTCCATTTATTTTTTATTCTGAAAAACTCTCCAGTCTTTAACGATTACAAGTGTACCCATAACATGATGCAGCCACCACTATGCTTGAAAAAATGTGAATTAAAACAATTACAGAGTTTAATGGCTATAATTGAGGATGGATTAACAACATTGTAGTTACTTTACAATACTAATTGCTTCCTTGCTTTTTAACTCTGTCAATTAGTATTGTGGAGTAACTACAATGTTGTGAATCCATCCTCAGTTTTCTCCTATTACAGCCCGAAACTGTTTAATTCACCATTGGCCTGATGGTGAAATCCCTGAGAGGTTTCCTTCCTCTCCGACAACTGAGTTAGGAAGGATGCCTGTATCTTTGTAGTAAATTGGTTTGAAAATCTATGGCAAGACTTGAAAATGGCTTTTGAGCAATAGTCAACAACCAATTTGACAGAGCTTACAGAATTTGTTTTATTATAATAAGAAAATATTGCACAATCCAGGTGTGCAAAGCTCTTTGAGACTTACCCGGAAAGACTCACAGCTGTAATTGCTGCCAAAGGTCATTCTAACATGTATTAACTCAGGGGTTTGAATCAAATACAAATATATTCGTGTTTTTGTTGTTGTTGTTTTTTTTTTACAAATATTAGATTTTTTTCTTCCTATTTGACATATAGGAATCATCATATAGGGATCATCTAAGCGCCACAATGTTCATCAAGAAAGGAGTGGAAACACCCATTATTTAAGGCACTTTAACAACTTCTCCTGGAGTCCTGTTTAGGAGTCGATCCCCTGTTGAGGACTTCCTCTTCATCCATGTAGATCGTTGACCAAAATGTTTTATCAATTTTAATTATACTTTGTAACACAACAAAGGGGTATGAATACTTTCTGAAGGCACTGTAGTTATGGATCAGGGATGGGCAACTTTGATGGAGGTGGGGGCCACAAAAAACGGAACTCATTATGAGGGGCCACAATGGCTCGTGGCTCTGCGTACCCACATCCATAGATTGGTAAATTAGTCTAGTGGCCAGCTATCTAAACTTCTGAGAACCTACAACCTACAAAAGTTGCCCATTCCTGCTATACTGTAGATAGCAGAAAAGTTGCCAGCCATGCGATAGATAGTACACTGCATAA
Organism: Salvelinus fontinalis; assembly: GCF_029448725.1. NCBI lineage: Eukaryota > Metazoa > Chordata > Actinopteri > Salmoniformes > Salmonidae > Salvelinus > Salvelinus fontinalis. The sequence goes on from NC_074669.1 coordinate 8,907,419, forward strand.
TGAAACAATCCCTAGTAAGCCAGTGTTTTGAGGGTGGACTGACTGTATTATCTGGCATTAATAATCGACTGGGTTTATGCACAACAACTTTCTATCCAAGCTGGGAGAGAGCGTGAGGACGGCTCATATAATGCAGGTTCCTCCTGTATTTAAAAATTAATCAGTTGGTTGCTGATTAGTATGCTGAATCTTACAATATGCAATGTTTGAATTTCCAACCTTAATTACTGAACAAGTAATTACTTTATTGCCGCCAGCTAGCAGTCTAAGTGGCAGCCTTGCAACACTGTGTATAACTTTGTGAAATGTTAGGGTTAATATGAGAACATGACGACCAAATAGGCCTACCAATAAACATTTATCCATTAGCTAAAGCAAAGCTATAGAGAAAGCCTAACTGAGATTCGATAGGCAGTCGCATAGACATGTCACAATTCCAGCACCATGGACAGCGATCGGTGGTCTATACTTTGTGAGTGGCTGTCTGGCTGATAGCTGATACATTCACATTTGTGTGGGGGGGGGGGGGGGGGGGGGGGGGGGGGGGGTTTCTACGACCTTGCGGGGGTCCAGAGACTACGTCATGCCAGTGACTACAAGTCTACAACTGAAGACCAAAAAAATGAAACAAATAGGTCTTTGGTGACACATTATGAAAGTCTGGCTGGAGCAAACCAGACATTAATATCACCCCAAAATCATAATAATGTTGGTAATGTAAAAAGTATTTATTGTCTTGGTCTGAAAAGAATGTCTGAACCAAATTAAATAAGAGCCTATACATGTTACTGTGTGCCAAGAGATTGAAACTTTTTTCCTTTTTTACACAAAATGAAATGCAATATGTTATTCATTCAGTGAACTGAGAATTGTAGAGGGCAAACAAAGGTTTTCAATAGATTTGTCAATTTACAGAGAACAATTATTCTGAAGCCAGAAACAAAATCGTGATTTGATTGTTTTTCTATTCAAACCTGAGTTTTCAGAGAAAGTCATTACACCCACAAAGAGACATAATTATGAATGATTTTTTGCAGATATTGATTCTCTGGCAATGGCAACATCATGCTGTGTCCGAATGGTACCGTACAGGCAAAGGAAACACCAACATAAAGTGTCTTAATAGGGCATTGGGCACCACAAACCAGAAAAGCTTCAATGCACCTTGGCATACACAGTTGAAGTCGGAAGTTTACATGCACTTAAATTGGAGTCATTAAAAATCATTTTTCAACCACTCTACAAATTTCTTGTTAACAAACAGTAGTTTTGGCAAGTCGGTTAGGACATCTACTTTGTGCACGACACAAGTAATTTTTCCAACAATTGTTTACAGAGAGATTATTTCACTTATAATTGACTGTATCACAATTCCAGTGGGTCAGAAGTGTAAATACACTAAGTTGACTGTGCCTTTAAACAGCTTGGAAAATGTGATAAAATTATGTCACAGCTTTAGAAGCTTCTGATAGGCTAATTGACATAATTTGAGTCAATTGGTGTACCTGTGGATGTATTTCAAGGCCTACCTTCAAACTCAGTGCCTAGTTGCTTGACATCATGGAAAAATCAAAAGAAATCAGCCAGTCTGGTTCATCCTTGGGAGCAATTTCCAAACACCTGAAGGTACCACGTTCATCTGTACAAACAATAGTACGCAAGTATAAACACCATGGGACCACGCAGCCATCATACCGCTCAGGAAGGAGATGGGTTCTGTCTCCTAGAGATGAACGTACTTTTGTACTTTTGTGCGAAAAGTGCAAATCAATCCCAGAACAACAGCAAAGGACCTTGTGAAGATGCTGGAGGAAACAGGTACAAAAGTACCTATATCCACAGTAAAACGAGTCCTATATCGACATAACCTGAAAGGCCGCTCAGCAAGGAAGAAGCCACTGCTCTAAAACCGCCATAAAAAAGCCAGACTACGGTTTGCAACTGCAAAAGGGGACAAAGATCGTACTTTTTGGAGAAATGTCCTCTGGTCTGATGAAACAAAAATAGAACTGTTTGTTTGACCATCGTTATGTATGGAGGAAAAAGGGGGAGTCTTGCAAGCCGAAGAACATCATCCCAACCGTGAAGCATGGGGGTGGCAGCATCATGTTGTGGGGGTGCTTTGCTGCAGGAGGGACCGGTGCTCTTCACAAAATAGATGGCATCATGAGGATGGAAAATTATGTGGATATATTGAAGCAACATCTCAAGACATCAGTCAGGAAGTTAAAGCTTGGTCGCAAATGGGTCTTCAAAATGGACAATGACCCCAAGCATACTTCCAAAGTTGTGGCAAAATGGCTTAAGGACAACAAAGTTAAGGTATTGGAGTGGCCATCACAAAGCCCTGACCTCATCCTATAGAACATTTGTGGGCAAAACTGAAAAAGCGTATGCGAGCAAGGAGGCCTACAAACCTGACTCAGTTACACCAGCTCTGTCAGGAGCTATGGGGGCATAGCCATGGTAGCCAAAATAATGGGCTGCCCAGCATTTTTATACATGACCTTAAGCACGATGGGATGTTATGTCTTTATTTACCTCAGGAACCACACCTGTGTGGAAGCACCTGCTTTCAATATACTTTGTATCGCTCATTTACTCAAGTGTTTCCATTATTTTGGCAGTTACCTGTACTCCTCAGTAAGGCCATTCCCTCTTAATGTTTGTGTATGTAGATTGCATGGCTGTGAGCTTGATTTTATACACCTGTCAGCAACGGGTGTGGCTGAAATAGCCAAATCCACTAATTTGAAGGGCTGTCCACATACTTTTCTATATATAGTGTACTGTGCATTCGGAAAGTATTCAGACCCATTCACTTTTTCAACATTTTGTTACGTTAAAGCATTATTCTAAAATAGATTACATTTTAAAAATCCTTATCAACCTACAGACAATACCCCACAATGACAAAGCAAAAACAGGTTTTTAGAATTGAAAAAAAAGTACTAAAATAAAATACAGAAATATCACATTAACATAAGTATTCAGACCCTTTGCTATGAGACTCGGAATTGAGCTCATGTGCATCCTGTTTCCATTGATCATCCTTGAGATGTTTATACAACTTGATTGGAGTCCACCTGTGGTAGATTCAATTGATTGGACATGATTTGAAAAACCACACACCTGTCTATATAAGGTCCCACAGTTGAATGTGCATGTCAGAGCAAAAACCAGGCCATGAGGTTGAAGGAATTGTCCGTAAAGCTCAGGATCGTGTTGGAGGCACAGTTCTGGGGAAGCATACCAAAACATTTATGCAGCATTGAAGGTCCCCAAGAACACAATGGCATCCATCATTCTTAAATGGAAGTAGTTTGGAACCACCAAGACTGGCCTCCCGGCCAAACTGATCAATCGGGGGAAAAGGACCTTGGTCAGGGAGGTGACCAAGAACCCAATGCTCACTCTGACAGAGCTCCACAATTCCTCTGTGGAGATGGGAGAACCTTCCAGAAGGACAACCATCTCTGCAGCACTGCACCAATCAAGCTTTTATGGTAGAGTGGCCAGACGGAAGCCACTCCTCAGTAAAAGACACATGACAGTCCACTTGGAGTTTGCCAAGAGGCACCTAAAAATTCTCAGACCATGAGATACAAGATTCTCTGGAGGAAACGTGCACCATCCCTACGGTGAAGCATGGTGGTGGCAACATCATGCTGTGGGGATGTTTTTCAGGAGCAGGGACTGGGAGACTAGTCAGGATCGAGGGAAAGATGAACTCAGCAAACCTGCTCCAGAGCGCTTAGGAACTCAGACTGGGGCAAAGGTTCACCTTCCAACAGAACAACGACCGTAAGTGCACAGCCTAGACAACGCAGGAGTGGCTTTGGGACAAGTCTCTGAATGTCCTTGGGTGGCCCAGCCAGAGCCCGGACTTTAATCCAATCGAAAGTCTCCGGAGAGACCTGAAAATAGCTGTGCAGCGACGCTCCCCATCCAACCTGAAAGAGCTTGAGAGGATTGGCAGAGAAGAATGGGAGAAACTCCTCAAATACAGGTGTGCCAAGCTTGTAGCGTCATACCCAGGAAGACTCAAGGCTGTAATCGCTGCCAGAGGTGATTCAACAAAGTTCTAAGTAAAGGGTCTGAATACTTATGTAAATGTGATTTACATGCGCCATGCTCTATATACAGTATATATATTATTTTTTTATAAATATGCAAAAATATCTAAAAACCTGTGTTTGCTTTGTCCTTATGGGGTATTGTGTGTAATGATTGATGAAGACAAAAACAATTGAATCACTTTTAGAATAAGGCTGTAAGGTAACAAAATGTGGAAAAAGTCAAGGGGTCTGAATATTTTCCGAATGCAATGTTTATGGAAGCTATTGCATTAGTATCTACTCTCCCCTACTACTGTAGCTCAGTTGGTAGAGCATGGCGCATGCAACACCAGGATAGTTTGTTAGATTACCTGGACCACTTGTAAAATGTATGCATGCATGACTAAGTCGCTTTGGATAAAAACGTCTGCTTAATGACATATAATGACATGTATTACATGCAAAGATGGTAAAACTCTGAAAGTAAAATGGCCTAAAGTAATTTTGGGGAGTAGGATGTGAGGTTTTGAATATGTTCCCCTATTGTTACCATGTCACGCTACAGCTAATCCTCCCTTGTCTCATACTACAGGGTCAATACAGTACAGTACCTCTCATAGAGAGAGAGGCTGGCGTCAGCCTGTCTCCTCTCATTTGTCTAAACTTAACCAGACTGAAAATAAAGATCATATTAGAGAAACAGTGATTAATCGTCTGTTACATATTGAGTTCATACAGTAGTTATTCTGGATGTCTCTTTCATTGCTGCTGATAGTATGTCAATAAATGGAGGAAAACGTTAAGAGCAACTTCCTTCAAGAGTTCATGATCTTCCAGTGAAATTATGTTCAAGGCTTGTAACATAAAACATTAAATATTTATGTACCTACATATAGACATAGTACAAAACCTACCACCTCTTCTGTAACTTCAAATAAAAGGAATTCATACATTGAAGTGGTGAATTCCTCTCCTGTCACAAGGGATTAAGTAGGTTAGGTAAGATGCTCCCCTGCCATTCCATGACGAACACGACTCTTGCTTCAGAACATAAGGAAGTGTTCATTGAAGTACTGTTGTAATTGATTGAGTGCTCATCAACAGACAGCCAAGAGAAAGTGTCGGTCGTAATATGTAAAGCCTAAACCATTGAAATTGTCCAGTCTTTTACATATTTTAAGTTTAATTTCTTAAATGGCACAAACAATTTAAAAGTGAATACAAAAGCATGTTGGCTGTATGTAATAAAGTTGTTGCTAATGTAAGCCTGACGATGTGGTAAAAGTGTATGTTGAACATTACATGTTTTACGAGCTGCAAGAGGCCTAAAAAACGACAGATCGGAATGCCCAATTGTCTAAGGACCAGGCCATAAAACCACAATTTGTTATGAGAATGATCTATTTTAAGACATTAGAATATCTCAATGTAGTCTTTCTACGTATTTCCTGACACCTCTGTCCCTCTCTACCACTTCCTTCCAATCATGTATAAAAACGTCAATTATCAATATGTGCTTTCCTCTCTCTCTCCTTCATGGCCTTAAAATTTGGGTTGAACTCTCAAGGAATCGCATCGCCAAACACCCCCATCTTGGCCCCCACTTGGTCCATGCACAATAAGTCTACGGGGGTAACCAAACAGTGGAGGCCAGGGAATGTCACGCATGCTAACCGTCACAGCTGACATACATCACGTTCTCTGGGAGTCTCAGGACTCATGTATTTAAACATAAGGCTAACGTTTAAAGAGCCAATCGGCGAAAGGGCTATGATCACACCATTGGAAGATAAACTGCGAGGCTTGAAATATGCCACTTTAGAGAGATGCATGAAAACCAGATGTAGTCTGTGGCCTCTGCTAAGACCGTAACGTCTGTCTAATGACACAGTGATGAGACCAAAGATGAGTAGTAGAGAAACTGCAGATGTTAATTTTCAACCAAAATACTAATAGTGATTATTTGGAATAATAATAATAATCCAGCTTTATTCTACAGTATGTGCGTTATGTATGGATAACTTCCACTAATGATGTTAGTGGGGGATCAAAATGATTTTACCACCTGTTTACACCACTGTCTTCTCCATAATCTCCTTGGATAATGTGTGCACTGGTTGCTGTAGATACTGTATACTTTAGCGTTATGTACTGTTCTTGTGCCAAAGTACCACAGGAGACTGCTGACTGGAGGATGGCTCAAAATAATGGCTGGAACGGAGCAGATGGAATGGTATCAAACACATGGCAACCATGTGTTTGATGTATTTGATACCATTCCACCAATTGCGCTCCAGCCAATACCACGAGCCCATCCTCCCCAATATAGGTGCCACCAACCTCCAGCGCAAAGTACAGTATGTTTTTGTTCTGACTCATTGATCCTAAGCATATGTTGTAAAACACTCTCTAAGTAACTGCCTACTACCTGAGATTGATTGGCAGTGCTGTAAGAGATGTGGCATGTTCTGTCCCAACACGTTCTGAACCCTTCTCTAACAGGGTTCCCCTCTGGGGGACCAGAGGCAGGAGCAGGGAGCAGGAACCTGAGCAGCCATGGCCTAGCCTGGGTGCAAGTCTTTTTCTGCTCTCTTGCCTACGCCTTATAGAATTATCATGCCTAATTGTCTTGAGAATTACAGCAATGGAGTTATAAAGAGCGCAAAAAAAGATTTGGGACCAAATGTATTCCATTTTTTAACCAGGCAAGTCAGTGAAGAACAAATTCTTATTTACAATGACAGCCTAGGAACAGTGGGTTAATGCCTTGTTCAGGGGCAGAACAACAGCTTTTTACCTTGTCAGCTCAGGGATTTGATCTAGCAACCTTTTGGTTACTGGCCCAACACACTAACCACTAGGCTACCTGCCACCTCAACCATGGCTTGGCATTACATTTCAAAGGATAATCAGGCCTACATGACAACCTGCGGAGATCAACTTCTGTTGTTTGACAAACTTAACTAACTCTTACACAGGACAAGGAAATCAATCACATACTGTATCACCAAGGTCAGGCTAATGTAACTTGTTGGTTGTGATCACATACATCTGGGTTAAACCTGTAGCTATAGGTACAGAACATTGAGGTTACTTAAAAACATTTATATCTTCCCAAAAAAAGACAGCGAAGCAACACACATAACAGGATGTCCATCTTGCTACATAGTCAAAATATGTTAGCTTTAAATCAACAATTTTTTGGATGTCATTATAATGTGTTGCAATAGGTTGATAGGAGAGGAGTAGTCATTTAGGAGTGTGTGCTGTTTTCCACATCAGACACAGCTTGGCTGTTGCTGCTCAGAACGCATCCTGGATCCACAGCCCCCAAAAATGTGTGACATCACAAGATATACGTAGCAGCATAGCCTCAATGATCTAACATGCATCATAGTGCATCCAGAAGGGAATACCATAGCTCTACACTGAGTGTACAAAACATTAAGAACACCTGCTCTTTCCATGACATAGACTGACCAGGTGAATCCAGGTGAAAGCTGTGATCCCTTATTGATGTCACCTGTTAAAACGCATTTCAATCAGTGTAGAAAGATGAATGGGAGGAGACAGGTCAAATAAGGATTTTTAAGCCTTGAGACATTGTGTATGTGTGCCATTCAGAGGGTGACAAAAGATTTAAGTTCCTTTCAACGGGGTATGATAGTATGTACCAGACGCACCGGTTTGAGTGTGCCAAGAACTACAACGCTGCCGGGTTTTTCACACTCAACAGTTTCCTGTGTGTATCAAGAATGGTCCACCACCCAAAGGACATCCAGCTAACTTAACACAACTATGGGAAGCATTGGAGTCAACGTGGGCCAGCATCCCTGTGGAACACTTTCGACACCTTGTAGTCCATGCCCCGACGAATTGAGACTGTTCTGAGGGCAAAAGGGGGTGCAACTCAATATGCAAATAATGTTTTGTACACTGACTTCTCACTGTGTTTTATGGTCCTTGGTGCTGACAGAGGTCTCTAGTTGCAAGGCTGTATGGAACTGTCACTCTTTGCGTAGATCCCTAGGTATCATCCAGACCTGGGTCAAATAAATACATTATGTCAAATACTTGAGGTGCCTTGATTTATCTAAGAGATTTCTGTCAGTCATTACCTTGACTCTCCAGTCAGGTGAAAATAATACACTCCAAATCTTTATTTACTCTCTGTCCTCTGCCTCTTGAGTGAGTCTGACCTTAAAAATGTAATCAGTGTTAATTATCAATTTGATTTGTTTTTTCTAAGGCCCGCTGTATAACCCCCTGTATTTATGACTGAGGTCGTACATTACAAACACATACAACAATGCCACTTCATCTGTTGTCATTAAACCTACATCACAGTGGGCCGGACACTTATTTCCTCACAGCGTTGAGTTATGAAAGCAAAGGGGCTGTGTGATAAAGCTGTTACCTCCAAACAGGCATGGTGAGACATGAGTCCTGTGTGTCACCGTCTGTGTCCTAGTTGGCACCCTAAAGAGATTTATGTCCTCTTTCACCGACAGGTCATTGCAACTTGAAGAAAAACAGATATTACAACTCTTTGCTGTGTTTTCTTTTTCTGTGATTTAACCGAAGTGAAGTGCACATACAGTATATGGTGGTTGGCATGTTGCTGTTAATCAATTTGATGGGTTTGTCACATTTGATTTGAGGAGGGTTTTCCCAACTCTGCATGTTTTCCAAGCCAGGTCCTCAACTGAGCACAGCAGCGAGGGTTACTACCCTACAATCTGTCCCAATTAATTCCAAGCTGGTATAATGCAATATCTAATACTTTCCAAGTGATGTTCAGACCCATTTCATTGTTTACTAAATTAACAAATTGAATTTTAGATCGATCTTTTGTTTCTTTGCTTTCTTGGAGTATCTTCAAATAAGCACTGTTTCAAGTACAGTGAAATGCCTTTCTTGCTAAATCAAAACACAACAATGCAATAATCAATAACAATGTATTATTAGAAAAAAACAGAACAAATAAGAATAGGAAATATGAAATACATAATAAAGTAAGTAAGTATACTATCTACAGGAAATATTTAAAAAGTCAGTTACAATACCATATTTACATGTGCATTTACAACAGCTTTTTACCTTGTCAGCTCAGGGATTTGATCTAGCAACCTTTTGGTTATTTGGTTATTTCCTGCCTTGAGGATACAGGAGTGATGGAGGTAGATATGTATAGGGGTAAGGTGACTAGGCAACAGGATATAAGATAAACAGAGTAGCAGCAGCTTGTGTGTGAGTGGATGTGCAGGTGTGCGCGGTTAGTATAAATGTATGTGCATTTTATGTGTGACTGAGAAAATGATGGAGTGAGTGTTTGTGTGTGTGTTGGAATGACAGTGTGTGAGTGTGTAGAGCCCTGTGAGTGTTCATAGAGAGAGTGCAAATATTTAAATAAAAGGTCAATAAAAATAAAAGGTTAACTCAGATAGTTTGTGTAGCTATTTTGTTAGCTATTTACCAGTTGTTTTGCTTGCGGATAGAACCTGTTCTAGAGCCTTTTGGTGTCAGACTTGATGCACCGGTACCTCTTGCCGTACGGCAGCAGAGAAAATAGTCTATGGCTTGGGTGGTTGTTGTCAGGAGGTAAGGCTGATGTAGTTGGCTACATCTCTTGTAACACCCAGTGAGTTTACAGAAATGATCAACATTCCTCTCACTGTGTTCGTGATTATTATGTGTTGAGCTCAGCTTCCATCTTAAACAGTACAGGATCCCCTCAGAAGCCCGGAGGAATTGATGAGCCAAGATATCACCACACCTGACCCTCATCATAAATGTTACCATGCAATACTGTTGGTCTGGTTCCACTGAGAATAGAGTTTTTTTTTTGCACATAAATTTATGGCCCATTTTGGTACATTTGACACAGCAATACTTGTTGTACTGATGTAAAATGTTCTATTTTGCAGTATAGAAAATTGGCAAGGTTGCCAACTCTTGAGGCCTTCCTTTGTTATGAGGGAGCGTCTGTCTGGTAATCAGACACTCGTGCGTATATTGTCCTTTCAAAGCGCTGTGTATATTGGGGAAGTATTTTTGTTTGTGGACCGCCATTATTCATTTAACATAAAAGAGTAGCTGAATTGAAACATGCAGCAAAAATAACAGACACCAAGCTGGCACCCGGGGCTTCCACTCGTAATGTCCTCTAATCTCAGCTTCTTCAGACCTAGCTCTACGCTGCCTTCCTCACCAAACTGAATAACAGATGAAGCATCTGGCTGAGCAGGCGGCTGTCTGTCCTATATTAACAATACGAACACCACACCAGCAACCTCAAAGAGGAATGTGTGTGTCCCCAGTGTCCAAATTGGTTACTCAAAGTTCCTACCTCAGAAAGAATAACAAGGTCAGCAGGTTCCCATATATACCACCTACAGTGTAGATTTACTCTCATTTGTATTATAAGACATTTAAAACATTTTGATATGTCAGAAACACTGTATACACACGAGAGCAGCATGAGGACATTGGCCTGCCTTGAGTTTAATGTGGTTCATGTGGTTTTATACACTGAGACCGGCAGGCAGGCAGGCATTACATTTACACCATTCACACATGGAACTCTTAATTGTCTCTCAGCCTTGGCTTCCTGAATGGCTAAGTCAGAGTTTTGTTCTGTATGGCACCCTATTCCCTATATAGTGCACTTCTTTTGACCAGAGCCCTATGAGTTAGTAGTGCTGTACATAGGAACTAGTGTGCCATTTGGGAATTAACCCAGATTCCTGACATGATGTAAACGCAGGGTGGTTAGCTGAGTGGCCGTAGAGTGCCCCTTGGCACTGGTCCCAACGTTACTCAGAGCTCAACCATTTGAAACGTGATGCAAGGGTGAGCAAAGGAGAGGTGGACCGTTGCCAAGGAAACAGTTGATTAAAGGTTGTGGTTGATCCTGAAGTGGGTCAGTGGGCGTTAATGACAGAGGATGAGAAGTCTATTGAATGACTGAATGACCCAGTAGGGAATGTGCATGAGCTAGCTGGGGGAATAGGGAATGAGCTAGCTGGGGGAATATCAATATGGTCAGGTGCATGCATGCAAAATAATCAATAAGGGAAAGATATGAAGTTCAAGGTACTAACTATATCAGTGGAGGCTCCTCAGAGGAGGACAACTATCTAATACACACAAATCTAAAGGGGTGAATGAGAATATGTACATATAAATATATGGATGAGCGATGGCTGAGCGGCATAGGCAAGGTGCAGTAGATGGTATAAAATACAGTATATACATGTGATATAAGTAATGTAAGATATGTAAACATTATTAAAGTGGCATTATTTAAAGTGGCATTGTTTAAAGTGACTAGTGATCTATTTATTACAGTGGCCAGTGATTGGATCTAAATGTAGGCAGCAGCCTCTCTGAGCTAGTGATGGCTGTTTAGCAGTCTGATGGCCTTGAGATAGAAGCTGTTTTTTAATCTCTTGGTCCCAGCTTTGATGCACCTGTACTGACCTTGCCTTCTGGATGATAGCGGTGTGAACAGGCAGTGGCTCGGGTGGTTGTTGTCCTTGATTATCTTTTTGGCCTTCCTGTGACATCGGGTGCTGTTGGTGTCATAGAGGGCAGGTAGTTTGCCCCCGGGGATGTGTTGTGCAGACCTCACTACCCTCTGGAGAACCTTGCGGATAGGACGGTGGAGTTGCCGTACAGCCTGACAGGATGCTCTCGATTGTGCATCTGTAAAAGTTTGTGAGGGTTTTAGGTGATAAGCCAAATTTCTTCAGCCTCCTGAGGTTGAAGAGGCGCTGTTGCACCTTCTTCACCACACTGTCTCTGTCGGTGGACCATTTAAGTTTGCCTGTGACGTGTACACCCAGGAACATAAAACTTTCCACCTTCTCCACTGCTGTCCCTTCGATGTGGATAGGGGGTGCTCCCTCTGCTGCTCCCTCTGCTGTTGACAATGAGTGAGAGGTTGTTTTACTGACACCACACTCCGAGTGCCCTCACCTCCTCCCTGTAGGCTGTCTCGTCGTTGTTGGTGATCAAGCCCACTACTATTGTGTTGTCTGCAAACTTGATAATTGAGTTGGAGGCATGTATGGCCACACAGTCGTGAGTGAACAGGGAGTACAGGAGAGGGATTAGCACACACTCTTGTGGGGCCCCAGTGTTGAGGGTCATCGAAGTGGAGATGTTTCCTACCTTCACCACCTGGGGGCGGCCCGTCAGAAAGTCCAAGATCCAGTTGCACAGGGTGGGGTTGAGACCCAGGGCCTCCAGCTTGATGATGAGCTTGGAGGATACTATGGTGTTGAATGCTGAGCTGTAGTCAATGAACAGCATTCTTACATAGGTATTATTTTTGTCCAGATGGGATAGGACAGTGTGCAGTGTGATGGTGATTGTAGACCTTTTGGGGCAGTATGCAAACTGAAGTGGGTCTAGGGTGGCCGATAAGCTGGCGGTGATATGATCCTTGACTAGCCTCTCAAAGCACTTCATGAAGACAGAAGTGAGTGCTACAGGGCGGTAGTCATTTAGTTCAGTTATCTTTGCCTTCTTGGGTACAGGAACAATGGTAGCCATCTTGAAGCATGTGGGGACAACAAACAGGGATAGGGAGCGATTGAATATTTCCATAAACACACCAGCCAGCTGGTCTGCGCATGCTCTGAGGACGCGGCTAGGGATGTCGTCTGGGCCAGCAGCCTTGCGAGGGTTAACAAGTTTAAATGTTTTACTCACGTCAACCATGGAGAAGGAGAGGTGGGGACGCAGTCTTTGTTAGAGTCGTAACGGTGGCACTGTATTATCCTCAAAGCAGGCGTTTAGTTTGTCTGGAAGCGTGACGTCGGTATCCATGACGTGGCTGTTTTTGATTTTTTTGTCTGTGATTTCCTGTAGACCCTGCCACATACGTCTTGTGTCTGGGCCGTTGAATTGCAACTCCACCTTGTCACTGTAACGGCATTTCTCTTGTTTGATTGCCTTGCGGAGGGAATAACTACACTGTTTATATTCAGCCATATTTCCAGACCTCTTACCATGGTTATATGCGGTGGATCGCGCTTTCAGTTTTGCGCAAATGCCGCCATCCATCCACGGTTTCTAGTTAGGGAAGGTTTTAATAGTCACAGTGGGTACAACATCTCCAATGCACTTCTTTATAAACGCACTCACCGAGTCAACGTATAGGTCAATGTAAGGGAAAGGGACAATGTACTGACTAGTACTGTATATATTGTCTTTTCCTTTCCATCCATATTGATTGATAATCTATTTCAGGTCTCTATAAAAGGTCAAGTCATTTCTAGACTATAGAGACTGTCTCCAACCCCAAAGTGACGAAGTGCCAATAGCTATTCGGAAGTAAAGATTAGCCAAGTCCTTGGTGTCATTCTCCAGCCCATTCTCCAGCCCATTTTCTCAGCTTTGACTGATCACTTGTTATTCTTGTTCAGTTGCCAAAGTCTTGGCTCTATTAAGCTTGGCCCTTGGATCTTTTGAGTGATAACGGAAATTACCTACATTATAGAAAAATGCCCCTCTCACTAGTCATAACACAGCCATGCGAAAAGGGGGATACACCACCAGAGCCAAGTTCTGTTAAGATACTTAGTAGGATGCTGAGGGGAGAAAACAACTGTGTCTGATTGGTGATTTGTTCACGTTAAAAATGGATGTGAAACATCACGTCTGACTTCTAAAATGACACGTGAAATGAACGTTTTTTTTTCACATGACATTTTTCACGTGATTTGTTTACACATGTACGGAAACCATGTGTTTTTCATGTGTTCTTTTCACAGGATTTTTTTCGTGTGCTTTTTTTGTAAGGATTATGTTTTTTTATTGAAAACCCAGTCATCAAGTCACACTGTTTATACTTGTGTCAAGATGGGTGGTAGTCAAAGGGAATTCTATACAGGTATTTTCCCTGAAGATGTGTTTTAAATTACGCATAAAAGGAACTATTTGGCCTACTTTCAGCACAGTTTGCGAACAATCGCTCCTGTTTGTGAACTAAGTTACCATTTTTTAGGCCTATCCATTGTGATTTTGCCATTGGTTGGGCGGCCAGTCTGGCCAGTTTTATGGCTACAGTTATTCCTGTGCCAATGGGAACATAGTGCCAACTTAATCTCAACAGTGAATAACAGGGTGTAAAGGAATGGCGTCAACTTGTTAGGCAGTAAGAAATTGCGCTGGAGGGAATAGCCAATCTTGACCAATAGTGCTATTTTGTGTATTTTTTGGTGCTGAATGTAACTTTTTTAGTGCACTACCGTTCAAAATCTTTAGAAAACCTACTCATTCAAAGGTTTTTCTTAATTTTTACTATGTTCTACATTGTACAATAACAGTGAAGACATCAAAACTATAAAAGAACACATATGGAATCATGTAGTAACCAAAAAAGTGTTAAACAAAAAAATACATATTTTATATTTAAGATTCTTCAAATAGCCACCCTTTGCCTTGATGTCAGCTTTGCACACTCTTGGCCTGCATTTAGTTTTTATGCTAGTGAGGGCTGAGAATCCACTCTCACATAGGTATGTGGTTGCATCAGTGTCTCAATGCAACCGTTGTGTCAGATTTAAAAAAGCTTTACGGCAAGAGCACAATATTCAATCATCTGAGAACAGCGTTCAGCCACAGTTACCCGCCAAATTGTGCAGTCAACAAAACTCAAAAAAAGCATTATAAATCTTCACTTACATTTGCTGATCTTCGTTGGAATGCACTCCCAGGACTCCCACTTCCACAAGAAATGTTTGTTTTGTTCGGTAATGTCCATAATTTATGTCCAAATAGCTATTTTTGTTAGCGTGTTTGGTAAACAAATCCAAAGTCAGGAAGCGCATTCACTAAAAGCAGAAGAAATGTCAAAAAGTTCCGTAACAGTCAATAGAAACATGTCAAACGATATGTTGAATCAATCAATAGAATGTTTTTAACATACATCTTCAGTAACATTCCAACCGGAGAATTACATTGACTTCAGATGTGCGATGGAAAAGAGCTCCCTCTCATGTGAACGCGCATGGTCAGAGCATGGTCAGGTCATGATAGACCTGACTAATTCCTGTCTCCTTCGGTCCCACTTCACAGTAGAGGCATCAGACAAGGTTCTACAGACTGTTGGCATCTAGTGGAAGCCGTAGGAAGCGCAAACTCATCCATATCCCACTGTGTATTCAATAGGGGCTTGGTTGAAAATCGGCCAACCTCAGATTTCCCACTTCCTGTTTGAATTTTTTCTCAGGTTTTTGCCTGCCATATGAGTTCTGTTATACTCACAGACATCATCCAAACCGTTTTCGAAACTTCAGAGTGTTTTCTATCCAATACTGATAATAATATGCATATATTAGCAACTGGGACTGAGGAGCAGGCTGTTTACTCTGGGCACCTCTGGGCACCTTTCATCCAAGCTACTCAATACTGCCCCTGCAATCCCGTTAGCGGGATGATATGACAACAGTCAGTGAAAGTGCAGGGTGCCAAATTCAAACAACAGAAATCTCATAATTAAAATTCCTGAAACATACATGTATCTTATACCATTTTAAAGGTAATCTTGTTGTTAATTCCACCAAAGTGTCCGATTTCAAATAGGCTTTACAGCGAAAGCACCACAAACGATTATGTTAGGTCACCACAAAATTACAGAAAAACACAGCAATTTTTCAGCCAAAGAGAGGAGTAACAAAAAGCAGAAATAGAGATCAAATTAATCACTAACCTTTGATGATCTTCATCAGATGACACTCATAGGACTTCATGTTACACAATACATATATATACATGTACACTAGATGGTTTAACTATATTTGAAACAAGGCTACTCAGGTGAGAAAAAAACCTCACCCAAATGTATAGCCCCGTTGGAAAATATAAACGGACTGTTTGAAAATGTGAAGCAATAAATAAAAAAATTACAAAAATTATTTAAAAAAATATGCATCACATTTTTATTTGGCGTACCCCCGACGGCATAGCTGGTCTAAATGAAGAGGAAAACCTTTCCCGGAGACAGAACATACATGTGGTTAGAATCCCAGAAGGGGCGGAAGGGCGTAATCCTACCTCTTTCCTGCAAGACGTCCTCGGCGGAGAGACGTTTGACAGGCCCCCAGTCATTGACAGGGCGCCAAACCACAGCCTGGTCGCCCTCCCAGAGCAATTCTGGTCCGCCTACATTACATCCAGACCAAAGAGAAAATTATTCGGACCTCCCACGAAAGAAGACATCTGAACTACAACGACAAGCGGATCCATATCTTCATATCTAGCCACACATTTGAAAACCCCCAGTCTGCGCTCACCTTCTACCGGGACAATATCCACTCAACAGCAGCAAAGAACCCAGATCCTTGAAGGCTGCTAGTTATGTTATTAGGGTGCCCACATAGTCAGTTTATGGACGTGAACCGCATATACAGTTGAAGTCGGAAGTTTACATACACTTAGGTTGGAGTCATTATAACTCGTTTTTCAACCACTCCACAAATTTCTTGTTAACCTGTTGGGGATGGGGGCGCTGTTGAGACTATTTATGCTAATTGGGTAATTTTTGAAACGGCTTCCCACAAAATCCTTGATCGTACAATATGCATATTATTATTATTATTGGATAGAAAACAGTCTATAGTTTCTATAGGAGTTGAAATTTTGTCTCTAAGTGGAACAGAGCCCATTCTACAGCAATTTCCCTGACATGGAGTCAGATTTCAGAAATGTTGGCCACTGTTCTGAAGTCAGTTAAAAGGGCACTGTTATTGCTATGACTATACGGACACTTCTTACGTCTTCCCCTGGATGCCTTTACGTCAGGGGTGTCAAAGTCAAATGGACGGAGGGCCAAATAAAAAATTTAGCTACAAGCCGAGGGCCGGACTGTTCGAATGTTCATTGAAATTTTTTTAAATGACGCATATAGTCTAGTGAACCTAATTGAACCTACTGAAAACCTAACAAATATATTCCAATATGATCAGATAAATAAAGCAATATTTTCTTATGGCTCTGTCAGTAATCTTTAATTTTCAACAGACACAAAAGACAAATTTCCTTTATATAAAAATCCCCATAACATGAACATTAAATGAAAGAAACCGGTATTCAAGGCACCATCAGTAGCCTATATTTTCTATTTTAGCAAAAGTGGGCTAAATTTACTTCAAAGAAAAAAACAATAATAGCAATTTTCTATCATCCACTCAACTGAAATATTTTTAAAATATAATTGGATTGAAATACAATAAAATAAAGTGCAAAAATCTATTAATCAAAAACAACACTTTGTTTAAGGAGAAGTAACATGCAGTGAAAACAAATATTAAACTTTAACTTTTAAACTTGAACTGAGTAAAAACTCTAAATATGTGATTGCACAGTAATGTTCACTTGTTTGAGGTTGAGGGTGATACTTGGTGGTGTCCCATCTTTTCCACAAGTTCATCAATGTTCGGGGTAAGGCTCTGAGCTGAGGAAATCCTCAGAATTGAGTGGAGGTGTTCAGCAGTAAGTCGACTTCTGTGTGATGTTTTGTTCAGGTTCATCAAAGAAAACAGTTGTTCACACAGGTATGTGCTGCCAAACATAGACAACGTTTGAGCAGCCTGGATGCGCAGCTGGGGCATTGTGTCGGGGAGGAAACGGGCGAACTCCGCAGCACCCACTGCCGCATATTTTGCCCTCAGTGCATCATTGCATTGGAGGTCAATCAACTCCATTTGGAGGTTTGGTGGTGAGCTTTCCACGTCAACAGCAAATGGGTTACCGAGCAGTTCCAACCTGCTTTTTTGTGCTTCAAAGTCAGCAAATCGGCGTCGAAAGTCAGCGGCAAGCATACCTATTTTATCAGCCAACTGTGCGCTCGGGAACGCACTGGTAGAGAGCTTCTCTTTCATGGTCTGGCAGCTGGGAAAGTGGCTCAAATTTTCTTTTCGCATCTGCGTCTCCCACAGAGTCAGTTTGGTTTTAAATGCCTTCACTGTACTGTACATATCAGAGATGACATGATCCCGACCCTGCAGCTGCAAGTTCATTGCATTCAGATGACTCGTAATGTCACACAGAAAAGCCATTTCACACAGAAACATTTCGTCTCGGAGTTGTGTTGTGTCTTTCCCTTTGCTGTCCAAGAACAGACAAATCTCCTCACGAAGCTCGAAACATCTTTGAAGCACCTTTCCCTGGCTTAGCCATCGCACCTCTGTGTGATAAGGCAAATCACCATGCTCCGTTTCTAACTCCGTCAGAAATGCCTTGAACTGGCGGTGATTCAAACCTTTGGCTCTGATAAAGTTAACTGTGCGCGTGATGATGCTCATTACATGCTCCATTTTCAAGGCTTTATCGCACAACGCTTCCTGGTGTATGATACAATGATAAGCTGTCAGCTCACCTGTCGCGTTTTCCTCTTGCATCTTTTCCCGTATCTTCGCCACCAGTCCGCTCCTGTGTCCACACATCGCAGGTGCTCCGTCGGTTGTCAAACCCACGAGTTTTTCCCAAGGCAGCTCCATCTCATTTACACATCTTGACACCTCTTCATACAAATCATGCCCCGTAGTTGTGCCATGCATAGGACGTAAAGCCAAAAACTCCACTGTCACGCTTAGGCTGGAGTCCACTCCGCGGATGAAAATTGACAACTGGGCAATGTCAGAAATGTCGGTGCTCTCATCCACAGCCAAGGAATATGCAATGAAATCTTTTCCCTTTTTCACAAGCTGCTCTTTTAGATTGATGGACAACTGGTCTACTCTCTCGGCAATGGTGTTTCTGCTCAGACTCACATTTAAAAAGAGTTGCCTTTTTTCTGGGCAAACTTCGTCACAAACTTTAATCATGCAGTTTTTGATGAAATCCCCCTCCGTAAATGGCCGGGCTGATTTAGCGATCTCTTCTGCCAAAATAAAACTGGCCTTGACAGCAGCCTGGCCTTGTGATTTGGCTTTTTTGAACAGAGCCTGTCGAGATTTGAGGCCTCGTTTTAATTCCTCTGCCTTTTGTAGCCTTTGTTCCATGTCCATATTCTTGTTTTTGTCCGCGTGTTTCGTTTCATAATGTCGTCTCAGATTATACTCTTTCAGTACCGCCACACTTTCTCCACACAGAAGACACACAGGTTTTCCAGCTACCTCCGTGAACATATACTCCGACTCCCACCTTGTTTGAAACCCCCGGTTCTCAGTGTCCACCTTCCGTTTTGCCATTTTTGATGGGTATCTGAAAGTTAATTTTACTGTGATGCTGACGACTGCTGTGCCAATAAATATTGAAATGAAGCAGCCTACTGCTCGGTGCGTCACCGTTGCATTGTGGGAAATGTAGTATTGGTGCGTGTAAAAGATCTGCGGGCTGCCGGCTTGCTGCGGTCTGCGGGCCGGTTCTAATAATAAATCAAGATCATCCCAGGGGCCGTAAAAAACCTTCTCGCGGGCCGGATGTGGCCCGCGGGCCTTGACTCTGACATATGTGCTTTACGTGATGACGATTCCAATGGGGTCGATTGCGCGTTCACAGGCCCTATATATTAAAAAACCCTGTAGCTAGCAAGTCTTTTCTTGGTGCGTAACGCGCGTGGAGGACACCGACCGCTCCTGTTCCAAGCATTAGTTTAGCCTGTTATATTTCTCCGGTCATCTTTTCACTCGTTATAGGAGTTAAAAACATCATAAGGTAGTTAATTTAAAGCGTTTTATAGCAATTTATATCCGTTTAGTGCGATTTTGGGACATTTATTTTTGAAACGATGTGAATAGCTGGGCACGCTTTTCAGTTCATCCCGAACGCAGTTGGCATTTCCACATGGCAAGAGGACAGCTTTCCACCAAAAGACGATTACTCCCAAGAAAGGATCCTTTGCCCAAGATACTGATGGAAGAACAGCTCAAAGTAGGACATTTTTATTATGATAAATCGTGTTTCTGTCGAAACATTTTAGTGGCTTAGGACGCCATGTTTTTTGACGTAGCTTCGCTTGGCGCAAACTGTATTGAAAAGTAAGGATAAATAAAAAAATGTAATTCCGCAATTGTATTAAGAATTAAATTGTCTATCAATCCCTGTCCACCCTATATTTTTTAGTCACGTTTATGAGTATTTATGTATAAGAGTAGATCACTGTCTAAGTGGCGCAAGGACATTTTCTGACCAGCTGAGCTACATTTCACATTGTCTAACCATGATTTTGGTGGCTAAATATAAACGTTTTCGATCAAACTCTATATGGAATGTGTAATATGATGTTACAGGAGTGTCATCTGAAGAATTCTGAGAAGGTTAGTGAAAAAATTAATATATTTTTGGCGATGTTGACGTTATCGCTCACTTTGGCTAGAATCAATGCTGGGCTGCTATGTGCTATGTGCTATGCTAATATAACGATTTATTGTGTTTTCGCTGTAAGACACTTAGAAAATCTGAAATATTGTCTGTATTCACAGGATCTGTGTCTTTCGATTCGTGTATGCTGTGTATTTTTACGAAATGTTTGATGATTAGTAAGTAGGTAAACACGTTGCTCTAAGTAGTTTTTCTATTCCATTTGTGACGGTGGGTGCAATTGTAACCTATGCCATCTACCTGAAATATGCACTTTTTTCTAACAAAACCTATCCCATACCATAAATATGTTATCAGACTGTCATCTGATGAGTTTTTTTGTTGGTTAGGGGCTATAAATATCTTAGTTTAGCCGAATTGGTGATGGCTACTGGTGTTGGTGGACAAATAAAAGATGGTGGATTATGCTAATGTGTTTTTAGGTAATAGATGTACATCTTTACATATTGTGTCTTCCCTGTAAAACGTTTTAAAAATCGGACATGTTGACTGGATTCACAAGATCTGTGTCTTTCATTAGCTGTATTGGACTTTAATGTGTGAAAGTTAAATATTTAAAAAAAATATTTTTTTTGAATTTCGCGGCACTGGTTTTTCAGTGGGGGGGGGGGGGGGGGGTGTGCCGCTAGCGCCACGCTGATCCTAGACAGGTTAACAAACTATCGTTTTGGCAAGTCGGTTAGGAAATATACTTTGTGCAAAAGTGCAAATCAATCCCAGAACAACAGCAAAGGACCTTGTGAAGATGCTGCAGGAAACGGGTACAAAACTATCTTTATCTACATATTGATAATCCCGACACTAGGAGAAGAAGGTGGCGGTTCTATAGAGGCTGGCGTGTGGGATACCTGACGAGACTATTGCCGAATATTTAATCACTGGAGAATAAACTGGACGAGCTCTGTTCGAGACTATCCCATCAACGTGATCTGAAGAACTGTAGCATCCTATGTTTCTCCGAGTCGTGGCTGAAGAAGGATATGGTAAATATAAATCTAGCTGTTTTTTCTATACATCGACATGACAGAAAGGCAGCTTCGGGTAAACTCAGGGGAGGGTGTGTGTGTCTCTTTGTTAACAACAGCTGGTGCGTGATCCCTAATATTAACCTGTTTGGCGTGCAAGCCCGACGTCGGTACACTTATGACAACAGCCACTTCAAGTGCAGGGCGCGAAATTCAAAAAATATATTTTTTTAAATATTTAACTTTCACACATTAACAAGTCCAAGACACCAGATGAAAGGTACACATCTTGTGAATCAAGCCAACATTTCCGATTTTTAAAATGTTTTACAGGGAAGACAAAATATGTAAATCTATTAGCTAACCACGTTAGCAAAAGCCACCACTATTTTTACTCCATCAGTTTTTTACTACATCAGTAGCTATCACAAATTCGACCAAATAAAGATATAAATAGCCACTAACCAAGAAACAACTTCATCAGATGACAGTCTGATAACATATTTATTGTATAGCATATGTTTTGTTAGAAAAATGTGCATATTTCAGGTATAAATCATAGTTTACATTGCAGCTACAGTCAGAAATTGCACCGAAAGCAGACAGAAAAATTACAGACACCAACGCCAAATAACTAAATACTCATCATAAAACATTTCTGAAAAATACATAGTGTACAGCAATTGAAAGACAGGCATGTTGTGATTCCAGACAATATTTCCGATTTATCAAGTGTTTTACAGCGAAAACACAATATAGCGTTATATTAGCTTAGCACAATAGCAAACATAACAACAGCATTGATTCAAGGCAAAAATAGCTATAACGTATAAACCACCAAAATATATTAATTGTTTCACTAACCTTCTCAGAATTCTTCAGATGACAGTCCTGTAACATCATATTACACAATGCATATAGAGTTTGTTCGAAAATGTGCATATTTAGCGGCACAAATCGTGCTTAGACAATGAGAATAGTGTCCATAACGTCAAGCAATCTGGCCGGCGCCATCTTGTAAAGGCACCTTTTCTTATCGAATACTATTCATAAACTTGACTAAAAAAATACAGGTTGGACAGCAATTGAAAGACAAATTAGTTCTTAATGCAATCGCTGAATGACATTTTTAAAATAAACCTTACTGCGCAATACAGGCTGCGATAACGCAAGGCTACACTGCAGGAAATGGCGTGTTATGCATTTGACATTTTTCAACAGAACAATGAATTATCAGCATAAATAGTTCTTACTTTTAGATGAACTCCCATCAGAATCTTGGGAAATGTGTCCTTTGTCCAAAATAATCGTTGCTAGGTTGGAGAACGTCGTCTTCAACGTTGCAATTAGCAATAAATAATAGCCATGTGGGCCAGAGATACCCAACTTCCTAAAACGTCACGAAAATAAATACCCGAAAATCGCAATATACTGACAGAAACTGATATAATTCGGTTTAAAATAACAACATTTCGATGTCTTCAACACCTATATCGAATAAAAACAGAGCCGGATATATCTAGGAGCTAATACGGGAGCTTCTAAAATGACATGCCAAGACCCTTCCTGCGTCAGAGCGAAGAGTGGAAAGATGGGACACTTCGGTTCAAACTAATTTATAACCTTTGGGACCTACATAGAAACTCCATTTCAACTCTCCCTATTCGCTGACACCCAGTGGAAGGCGTATGCAGTGCATCTCAACCAATAGAGGACAGGCAAATTAATACACAGGTCTCAGAACAGCCAGCAAAATTCTGCATTATGACATACACATAGGAAAATTGCTCCAAGTCCAGTTCTGTTTCACCCGCAGATATAATTCAAACGGTTTTAGAAACAAGAGAGTGTTTTCTATCCAATAGTAGTAATAATATGCATATTGTACGAGCAAGAATTGAGTACGAGGCCTTTTTGAAATGGGCACCTTTTATCTGGCTACTCAATACTGCCCCTTGAGCCCAAAGAGGTTGAGGAAGTCTCGAGGTTCTGCTCGCCTGAGTTAGAATACCTCATGATAAGCTGTAGACCATGATACTTACCAAGAGTTTTCATCATATTTTTTGTAACTGTCTATTTACCACCACAAACCGATGCTGGCACTAAGACCACATTTAACGAGCTGTATAGGGCCATAAGCAAACAAGAAAATGCTCACCCAGAGGCGTTGCTCCTAGTGACCAGTGATTTTAATGCAGAAAAACTCAAATCTCATTTCAACCAGCGTGTCAACTGTGCAACTAGAGGCAAACAAAGTCTAGATCACCTTGACTCCACACACAGAGATGCATACAAAGCTCTCCTTCAACCTCCATTTAACTATAACTATATCTTCCCGCTTTCTACTTACAAGCAAAAACTCAAACAAGAAGTACCAGTGACATGCTCAATACAGAAGTGGTCCGATTAAGCGGATGCTAAGCTACACTGACGGAAACCTGGCTCACCACAGATAACACTGCTACTCCTACTGCTCTCTCTTCGTCTGCCCACGTGTTCTCGCACACCCCGAGAGCTTCTGGTCAGCGGGGTGGTGGCACCGGGATCCTGGCACCGGGATCCTCATCTCTCCCAAGTGGTCATTCTCTCTTTCTCCCCTTACCCATCTGTCTATCGCCTCCTTTGAATTCCATGCTGTCACAGTTACCAGCCCTTTCAAGCTTAACATCCTTATCATTTATCGCCCTCCAGGTTCCCTTGGAGAGTTCATCAATGAGCTTGATGCCTTGATAAGCTCCTTTCCTGAGGACGGCTCACCTCTCACAGTTCTGGGTGACTTTAACCTCCCCATGTCTACCTTTGACTCATTCCTCTCTGCCTCCTTCTTTCCACTCCTCTCCTCTTTTGACCTCACCCTCTCACCTTCCCCCCCTACTCACAAGGCAGGCAATACGCTTGACCTCATCTTTACTAGATGCTGTTCTTCCACTAACCTCATTGCAACTCCCCTCCAAGTCTCCGACCACTACCTTGTATCCTTTTCCCTCTCGCTCTCATCCAACACTTCCCACACTGCCCCTACTCGGATGGCATCGCGCCGTCCCAACCTTCGCTCTCTCTCCCCCGCTACTCTCTCCTCTTCCATCCTATCATCTCTTCCCTCTGCCCAAACCTTCTCCAACCTATCTCCTGATTCTGCCTCCTCAACCCTCCTCTCCTCCCTTTCTGCATCCTTTGACTCTCTATGTCCCCTATCCTCCAGGCCGGCTCGGTCCTCCCCTCCCGCTCCGTGGCTCGACGACTCATTGCGAGCTCACAGAACAGGGCTCCGGGCAGCCGAGCGGAAATGGAGGAAAACTCGCCTCCCTGCGGACCTGGCATCCTTTCACTCCCTCCTCTCTACATTTTCCTCTTCTGTCTCTGCTGCTAAAGCCACTTTCTACCACTCTAAATTCCAAGCATCTGCCTCTAACCCTAGGAAGCTCTTTGCCACCTTCTCCTCCCTCCTGAATCCTCCTCCCCCTCCCCCCTCCTCCTCCCTCTCTGCAGACGACTTCGTCAACCATTTTGAAAAGAAGGTCGACGACATCCAATCCTCGTTTGCTAAGTCAAACGACACCGCTGGTTCTGCTCACACTGCCCTACCCTGTGCTTTGACCTCTTTCTCCCTTCTCTCTCCAGATGAAATCTCGCGTCTTGTGACGGCCGGCCGCCCAACAACCTGCCCGCTTGACCCTATCCCCTCCTCTCTTCTCCAGACCATTTCCGGAGACCTTCTCCCTTACCTCACCTCGCTCATCAACTCATCCTTGACCGCTGGCTACGTCCCTTCCGTCTTCAAGAGAGCGAGAGTTGCACCCCTTCTGAAAAAACCTACACTCGATCCCTCCGATGTCAACAACTACAGACCAGTATCCCTTCTTTCTTTTCTCTCCAAAACTCTTGAACGTGCCGTCCTTGGCCAGCTCTCCTGCTATCTCTCTCAGAATGACCTTCTTGATCCAAATCAGTCAGGTTTCAAGACTAGTCATTCAACTGAGACTGCTCTTCTCTGTATCACGGAGGCACTCCGCACTGCTAAAGCTAACTCTCTCTCCTCTGCTCTCATCCTTCTAGACCTATCGGCTGCCTTCGATACTGTGAACCATCAGATCCTCCTCTCCACCCTCTCCGAGTTGGGCATCTCCGGCGCGGCCCACGCTTGGATTGCGTCCTACCTGACAGGTCGCTCCTACCAGGTGGCGTGGCGAGAATCTGTCTCCTCACCACGCGCTCTCACCACTGGTGTCCCCCAGGGCTCTGTTCTAGGCCCTCTCCTATTCTCGCTATACACCAAGTCACTTGGCTCTGTCATAACCTCACATGGTCTCTCCTATCATTGCTATGCAGACGACACACAATTAATCTTCTCCTTTCCCCCTTCTGATGACCAGGTGGCGAATCGCATCTCTGCATGCCTGGCAGACATATCAGTGTGGATGACGGATCACCACCTCAAGCTGAACCTCGGCAAGACGGAGCTGCTCTTCCTCCCGGGGAAGGACTGCCCGTTCCATGATCTCGCCATCACGGTTGACAACTCCATTGTGTCCTCCTCCCAGAGCGCTAAGAACCTTGCCGTGATCCTGGACAACACCCTGTCGTTCTCAACTAACATCAAGGCGGTGGCCCGTTCCTGTAGGTTCATGCTCTACAACATCCGCAGAGTACGACCCTGCCTCACACAGGAAGCGGCGCAGGTCCTAATCCAGGCACTTGTCATCTCCCGTCTGGATTACTGCAACTCGCTGTTGGCTGGGCTCCCTGCCTGTGCCATTAAACCCCTACAACTCATCCAGAACGCCGCAGCCCGTCTGGTGTTCAACCTTCCCAAGTTCTCTCACGTCACCCCGCTCCTCCGCTCTCTCCACTGGCTTCCAGTTGAAGCTCGCATCCGCTACAAGACCATGGTGCTTGCCTACGGAGCTGTGAGGGGAACGGCACCTCAGTACCTTCAGGCTCTGATCAGGCCCTACACCCAAACAAGGGCACTGCGTTCATCCACCTCTGGCCGGCTCGCCTCCCTACCACTGAGGAAGTACAGTTCCCGCTCAGCCCAGTCAAAACTGTTCGCTGCTCTGGCCCCCCAATGGTGGAACAAACTCCCTCACGACGCCAGGACAGCGGAGTCAATCACCACCTTCCGGAGACACCTGAAACCCCACCTCTTCAAGGAATACCTAGGATAGGATAAAGCAATCCTTCTGCCCCCCCCCCCCCCCCCCTTAAAAGATTTAGATGCACTATTGTAAAGTGGCTGTTCCACTGGATGTCATAAGGTGAATGCACCAATTTGTAAGTCGCTCTGGATAAGAGCGTCTGCTAAATGACTTAAATGTAAATGTTAAATGTCTACAGGACTGTTTCGCTAGCACAGACTGGAATATGTTCCGGGATTCATCCGATGGCATTGAGGAGTATACCACATCAGTCACATCAGCTTCGTTAATAAGTGCATTGATGACGTCGTCCCCACAGTGACCTTACGTACATATCCCAACCAGAAGCCATGGATAACAGACAACATCTGCACTGAGCTAAAGTTTAGAGACGGACACTAATCTGGACGTCCTCTGACAAACCATCAACCAGGCAAGTGTCATAACATGACCAAGATCGAATCCTACTACACCGGCTCTGACGCCTGTTGGATGTGGCAGGGCTTGCAAACTATCACGGATTACAAAGGGAAACCCAGGTGCGAGCTGCCCAGTGACGCAAGCTTACCAGACAAGTTAAATGCCTGAGGCAGGCAACACTGAACCATGCATGAGAGCACCAGGTGTTTTCCGGACAACTGTGAGTTTACGTTCTCTGCAGCCGCAGGGCCAGACGGATTACAAGGACACATACTCAGAGCATGCACTGACCAGCTGGCAACTGTCTTCAAGAAATGTTTAACCTCTCCCTGACCCAGTCTGTAATACCTACATGTTTCAAGCAGATCACCATAGTCCCTGTGCCCAAGAACGCCAAGGTAACCTTTCAAAATGGCTATCGCCCCATAGCACTCACATCTGTAGCCATTAAATACTTTGAAGGGCTGGTCATGTCTCACATCAACACCATCATCCCAGACACCCTGGACGCACTCCAATTTGCATACCGCCCCAACAGTTCCACAGATGACACAATCTCTATTGCAGTCCACAGTGCCCTTTCCCTCCTGGACAACAGGAACACCTACAAGAGAATGCTGTTCATTATTAACTACAGGTCAGCGTTCAACACCATAGTGTCCTCCAAGCTCATCACTAAGCTAAGGACCCTGGGACTGAACACAACTGCATCCTGGACTTCCTGATGGGCCACCCCAGGTGGTAAGGGTAGGCCTCAACACATCTGCCATGCTGACCCCCTTAGGGGTGCGTGCTTAATTGCCTCCTGTACTCCCTGTTCACCCACAACTCCACCATCAGTAAGTTTGCCGACGACACAATGGTGCTAGGCCTGATCACCGACGACAATGACACAGCCTACAGGGAGGAGGTCAGAGACCTGGCAGTGTGGTGCCAGGAAAACAACATCTCACTCAACATCAGCAAGACAAAAGAGCTGATCCCCATTCACGTCGACAGGGCTGTGTCCACACCTATCATGGTCCAAACACATCAACACAGTCGTGAAGTGTGCACGACAACGCCTCTTCCCCCTCAGGTGCCTGAAAATATTTGGCATTGGCCATCAGATCCTCGAAAAGTTATTCAGCTCCTCCATTGAGAGCATCTTGACTGGCTTCATCACCTCTTGGTATGTCAACTCCTTGGCATCCGACCGCAAGGCACTACAGAGGGTAGTGCATACGGCCCAGTTCATCACTGGGGCCGAGCACCCTGCCATGCAGGGCCTCTATACCAGACAGTGTCAGAGGAAGGCCCCAAAAATTGTCAAAGATTTCAGCCACCCAAGTCATACGGCAAACGGTACCGGAGCGCCATGTCTGGGACCAAAAGGCTCCTGAACAGCTTTTACCCCCAAGCCATAAGTCTGCTGAAGAGTTAATCAAATGGCTACTCTGACTATTTGCCTTGACCCCCTATTTGCCTTGACCCCCTTGCACTGGCTCTAGGCACACTCAATGGAGTCTACCCCCCCTCCCCCCCCCCCCCACACACACACACACACACACACACACACACACACACACACACACACACACACACACACACACACACACACACACACACACACACACACACACACACACACATACTCACGCACTACATACGCCCACACACACAAAACACACATATTGGCGCCACACACTCACACATAGACACACATTCACACTTTCCACACATTCTGCTGCAACTCTATTTATTATCTAAGCTGACTTCCTAGTCACTTTTACCCCTACCTACATGCACTGTACATTTTACCTCAATTACCTCAACAACCTCGTACTCCTGCACATTGACTCGGTACGGGTACTCCTTGTATATAGCCTCGTTATAGTTATTTTATTATGTTACTATTTTCATTTTTTCTTATCTGCTATTTTTTCTTACTTTTTAACTCTGCATTGTTGGGAAAGGGCTCATAAGTAAGAATTTCACAGTAAAGTCTACACCTTTTGTTTTTGGCGCATGTGATTTCCCCAGCTGTGAAACCAGCTGGAGGCAGAGCAACTATGGATTACACTTCTTGACAAACCACTGTGGAGATGCTTTTACAAGACGCTGCTGCCATGCTTTGGCTTCCTTTACAACTCCTGTACATCAACTTCCAGCTGTAAAAGTGTTTAAAGGTGAAAGGGGGGTATTGACTATCATATTGGCCGGTAATTCTAGGCCTGGCCGTTGCTATTCAAGACATAACTGTCACTTCAACTATTTAACTGTGTTGTTCTGAGCTCAGCGGGAGGAAGAAGAGCACAATGGTAAATGCTTACGCCAGAGTCTGGGTCTACAACACATAGTGTGTGACTTCACTTTTGCCACTTTTCATTCAGAAATACTCCAGGTGCAAGGGCAAGATCACCAGATACAAAATCTGCCACGATCATACATTTTAGACACTCTTGACCCGATAACCTATTCATATTAGTTAATGAACATGAACTTGAATTTGAAATGAACAGTCTGGTGGACCAATTTTCGAGAGTGTTGAAACACGTATCACTTTGGACAGTGACATTAACAATATTTATAACTGAATCATGATGATCCAGTGAAGCTTCAAATAAATGGCTTCCATTATAGAAAGACGTACAGATGTAGGATGTTAATTTGAGCCAGTTTGGTACAGCAGGAAATTAATCCTGCAGCAACAGGAAATGTGAATTATTATGTGGATTGCAATTAATGGACATTTTTGTAGGTGTTGATATGGTGCATTTTTTGTAAGGAGAAAATTGCAAACTTCAGAATCAAATCAAAATCAAATCAAGTTTATTTTATATAGCCCTTCGTAGATCAGCTAATATCTCGAAGTGCTGCACAGAATTTTTTTTAACAGAAGCCTTTTTAAACGTCAAATACACTATACGTTGTAAATTTCCTGCATTGCAGGAAAGTTATCCTGCAGCAGGGTGATCAAATTAACATCCTACATCTGTAGCAGTGTCCTGTTTATTTATTAATTAACCAAAACCATATTGATATCATCACACAGTCAGATGGGTTATTTAAATTGCTTTAGCCCCAGACTGGTTGCTTCCCCATTGTCTGTATCCTATGATTGGCAGTGATCTCCCTGGGCTTGGGTTGGAACCTGAGGCAACGAGGCCCTAGGTCTACCTGCCTCCAGCTGCGTCTCCTGGGTGGGCACGTCATAATCCCGTGCCAACAGTTAAAATGAACCAACCAGTCAGTGTTATTTATGGTCCTAATGTTCGCCTGCCTGGCTTTCAAAGAATGGAATTATACATCATGATTTCGTCCCAAATGGCACCATATTCCCTATATAGTACACTACTTTTGACCAGGGCTCTGGTCAAAAGTAGTGCACGATGAAGGGAATAGGGTGCCATTTGGGTTGTAACCCATGTACACACAGGACTGGGAAAAATATCCACAACTCCAAGAGACCATAATCCTTATTGCTTTGGCGTTATTTAACTGAGAGAAATTATCATAGCTCAGACATACTCTTACATGTTTGTAGAATAAATATTGATTCCAACCTGATTCCATTGCTACACGCCTGTCTCTCCGCGAAATCCAGTAAATAGTCAAATGATGATATAAGCACATGTGAGAAAATAACAGGCGCATAATTTAAGGGCAAGGGACACCTTTTTATTCTCAGGTCTGCAGCTGTATCACATTGTCATTCTTTCAACTACCAATTGACTTTGCGGTGTAGACATAAGTACTGTGAGTGTAGTTAATATTTTTTTTTGCTTAGATTGCCCATAATTTCACCTCAAATATCTTTGTTGGCAAGAGAGTCATTACCTGGTCATTATCTTAGAAGTTGTTCCCTCTCTCTGGCCAAATGGGCCACAGATTATGTTCCTGTAGACCCCAGGAAGAGTAGCTGCTGCTTCAGCTGATAGGCATCCTAATAAAATACGAAATACTAAAAGACAGGGCAGAGTCAAAGTTCTTTCACATTTGGCAGCATAGTCTCATCTGAGAGCTTCTCTTCTCCAACTCTCTGCCTCTTCTCTGGTCTCCGGTACAGCATGTCCTTGTCTTCTCTCGCTGCACCCTCCTCACAGGCTTGTGCAATATGGACATCCAGATTAATGTTGTTTGTTCAGAGCCAAGGTTCTCTGTAAATCCTATGTGTTTTAACTGTCCCCAGACTGTTACAGCAGCAGAGCATTGCGAAGCCACTAAGAATACTTTAACTGACATCTAAACAAACAAACCCACGCAAGGAATGTTAAGTATAAACAAGAGAAGAATCTTAAACATTCTGTTTTGTTTCAGATGTATATTGGTACATTTTGAAATCCTTTTGGGATAATAATGATCTAATAGGAGATCAGTGTATATGTTACTAACCTGTGAGAGAACTTAACCTGAGACAAAATACAGATAAACCCGCGGAATGCCTCAGCTCTTTATCCGGAACTTACTTCTGCTTGTCATTCCACATCACCTCACAGTTTGTTCTTGTTTATGAGGTATGCCTGTGAAGATCTGTGATGATAATACAGCTTAGCGAGCGGCTAAGTCAGCCTGTCTCCTGCTGTGCGAAACTGGTCAAATTAAGATACCAAATCTGGTCTATTGATTAGACTGAAGAGTCATTCTCTTGACAGCTTTTGGACTCAAACTGTTCCAATGTCCCAGTTGAGTCGTACGCCTCTTACTTTGACCTTTTCTTTTCCTATTATTTCTGTTTTGCCAGAAAACTCCCTGTTGTGAAAAGTTTAAAGATTGTCTATAAAATAAACTTTATCTTCTATGAGTGATCTTCTATCCGAGTCATCCCTAAGCACACAGGCAGAGATGTACTAAAGGGGATTGTAAGGTTACCCTCACTGAAATGTGTACTCATGTCCATATATCATCATGAGAGAACACAAATTAGTTACGCCCATCCTTGTGTAACAGTATAACTTTAGTACGTCCCCTCGCCCCGACACGGGCGCGAACCAGGGACCCTCTGCACACATCAACAACTGACACCCACGAAGCGTCGTTACCCATCGCTCCACAAAAGCCGCGGCCCTTGCAGAGCAAGGGGAAACACTACATCTAGGTTTCAGAGCAAGTGACGTAACTGATTGAAACGCTACTAGCGCGTACCCGCTAACTAGCTAGCCATTTCACATCCGTTACACTTGCATGCCAGACCAGTACTGTATACACGCAGCTAGTAAATGAGACACACACCCACGCAGACGAACACAGCCCTCATCATAACTGTCAGTATAGCCTACTGTATGTCAGCAAATAAACAACAGAGTATCCACTGAACTGCACTCCATTCATTTTGTTCATGTTATCACCTACAGATTTTGATCACCCTGTTGCGGCAGAACTTTCCTGGAATGCAGGAAATGTCATTCTTGTAGTGTACTAAGGTTTAAAAAAGTTTCTGAAATTCGTCATTTACACTGAAATTTCAGACTAGATTTTCCCCTCCGAAAAATGTATCTACCCCTCCGAAAATGTCCATTAAATATAATCCACATAATAATTCATATTTCCTGTTGCTTCAGGATTATATTCCTGCTGTGAGAAACTGATCAAATTAAGATAATACATCTGTAACATATCCATAGTATGTAACAGTTCAACAGAACCCAAAATACTTTGTACTCAAAAACATCAAGGTAAAAATAGAAAACTCCCTCAAAACTACCTATCAAGGGAGAAATTAATATTGTCTAATAATAGAAGAGGGGAGATGATTTTCTGTTTGGTTTTCCTATTCACAGAATATTTCATGCAAATAAAAGACTCCTCTTGTTTCAAAGTTAACACAAATGGAATGGAAACAAGTCAGTTTATTTTGTCTGTTGGACCTACACATGTCACTGCCTTGAGATTCTGCCCTTCAAGTGGACTCGTCACTGTGCAGTAGCAGTTTTTTACATTTAAGTCATTTAGCAGACGCTCTTATCCAGAGCGACTTACAAATTGGAAAGTTCATACATATTCATCCTGGTCCCCCCGTGGGAATTGAACCCTGGTCCCCCCGTGGGAATTGAACCCACAACCCTGGCGTTGCAAGCGCCATGCTCTACCAACTGAGCCACACAGGACACCTCAGTTAACCTCAGTTAACAAACAGAGTCTCCAGACCTTGAAGTTGTTGTTTCTATGGAAGATAGTACTGAGGTTATTTTCAGCTTTGTTGACAAGAGCCACAAACGTGCCACGATTCCAGGAAGTTCAGGTTTGTCAAACTGTGTGTGTGTATGTTTCCAATCTTTTCAATTCAGATCAATACCAAATCCTGGTACTAAGTACTGCAAGATGGACACTTCCTAAACAGAGACATATGTATTACCCACTTCCTGTTTTACAATTATGTTTACATTTTAGTCATTTAACAGACACTATTATCCAGAGCAACTTACAGTTAGTGCATTCATATTAAGATAGCTAGGTGGGACAACCACATATCACAGTCGTAGTACATTTTTCCTCAATGAAGAAGTTATCAGCAAAGTCAGTTCTGGTAGGAAAATACAAGCGTAAGCTTTTTGTTATTTTCTTTTTTTATGGGGGGGGGGAATACGACTGAGATGTCTTATTTAAGATACTCTTTGAAAAGGTAGGGTTTCAGACGTTTTTGGAATGATATAATGACACATTTCAATGCATTTCAATGTCTTCCACATCACAAACTTTGACTTCTCAGTGCATTATCAAATGCATTCATGCCATGGTGTCTGTTTTCCTTTCACTTGACTCCAGAATATAGCTGATAATCTCCCCAGGCAATCCCTGCAGTCACTGTCGAATTCTTCTCTGTCATCTTCATTTCCGCGTGTTTCTTTCCATAAACGTTTAATATCCATCATGTCCAGCATTGATATAAGAGGCAGTTCATATTGAAGTTGATGATACAGTACATACATTTTATCCTGACCATTGAACAAGTTAGGAAAAGATTATTCAACAAGAAAAATCTCATTAACTTTGACTGTGTTAAATAATTCTAAGGTTAGCTTGCTGCACGAAACCATCTCACAAAGTCTTCCAATCATTCATGTGGTGGAAAAGTGGAAAGATGCAGCCAGCCAATGAAGTTTGAGAATCCGTTCATCCCTTGACTGAATGTTTGTCTCCCAGGGTGACAAAATTATGTATTTGATGTGCAGATGCACCAGAAATCTCAGAAGGATTCAGATTCCATATGAAACAGACCATATTTTCCCCTCTCACTCCGTTTTTGGCAAACTGACTTCCACTGTAAAAAAAAAAATAGGATGAGATGTTCCCTGCAGTAATCAGCATTTTGCTGAAGGAGTATACTGAGCTACATCTCAAATGATATCCTATTCCCTATGGGCCTTGTTCAAAAGTAGTGCACTATAATGGGAATAGGGTGCCATTTGGGAAACAGACAATTATGTTAGTCCTAAAAAAGGTTTCCAAAACAGGTTGTCACACCCTGATCTGTTTCACCTGTGTTTGTGCTTGTCTCCTCCCCCCTCCAGGTGTCGCCCATCTTCCCCATTATCCCCAGTGTATTTATACCTGTGTTCTCTGTTTGTCTGTTACCAGTTCGTCTTGTCCAGTCTTACCAGCGTATTTTCCTGTCTCAAGTTCTGTTTCCAAGTTTCCGCACTTCTGCCTGCCCTGACCATGAGCCTGTCAGCCCTGACCCTGAGCCTTCCTGCCCATCTGTACTTACCTGACTCTGACCCCTTTACGAACCTCTGTCTGCCCTGACCCTGAGCCTGCCTGCTGTTCTGTACCTTATTGACTGCCCTGGATTACGGACCTCTGCCTGCCTTTGACCTGCCTTTTGCCTGCCCCCTGTTTGGGTCAATAAACGTTTGTGACTCTAGCTGTCTGCATCTGGTCTTCTGAGTTCTGATACAGGTAAAGGTGTCACGGTTGCCAAGCGGTATCTCATGTGTTTATGAGTATGTCAAGCAGTTACAACTCCAAAGGTTTCTTTGACGTGTTTATTCTGTCAGTTCTCATGAAAAACATGATTGACTTTAGTGAAAATATGATTTACTGCACAAACAGTATTTGAGGACTTATACACACAGCCTTTATCGCCCCACAGTCTGTGCACTTCAATACACTTCAGGCTATGGCTTAGGTGTCTAAATAATGATTTATATTATGTTTTGATCGTTCTGTCTAACTTCTGTTTTGAACTGACCACACCTGTCATTTGAAACAAACAACAACAAACAAAAATAAATGCAACAATGTCAAATATTTGAACGAGTTACAGTTCATTTCAGGAAATCAGTCAATTTAAAACGGGCCATCGATAAAACGCAGTTATGTTCATTGTCCGTAGCTTATGCCTGCCCATACCATAACTCCACCACCACCAAGGGGCACTCTGTTCACAACATTGATATCAGCAAACCGCTCCCTCACACGACGCCATACACGTGGTCTGGGGTTGTGAGGCCGGTTGGATGTACTGCCAAATTCTCTAAAACGACTTTGGAGGCGGCTTACGGTAGTTAAATGAAGATTACATTCTCTGGCAACAGCTCTGATGGACATTCCTGCAGTCAGCATGCCAATTCCGCACTCCCTCAACTTGAGATATCTGTGGCATTGTGTTGTATGACAAAACGGCACATTTTAGAGTGGACTTTTATTGTACCCAGCACAAGGTGCACCTGTGTAATGATCATGCCGTTTAATCAGCTTCTTGATATGCCACATCTGTCAGGTGGATGGATTATCTTGGCAAAGAAGAAATGCTGACTAACAGGGATGTAAAAAAAATTGTGCACGACATTGGAGAGAAAAAAGCTTTCATGCGTATGGACAATTTCTGAAATCTTTCATTTCAGCTCAATTAACATGGGACCAACACTTTACATGATGCGTTTAGATTTTTGTTCATGATGTCAAGCAAAGAGGCACTGAGTTTGAAGGTAGGTCTTGAAATACATCCACAGGTACACCTCCAATTGACTCAAATGATATCAATTTGCCTATCAGAAGCTTCTAAAGCCATGAAATAATATTCTGGAATTTTACAAGCTGTTTAAAGGCACAGTCAACTTAGTGTATGTAAACTTCTGACTCACTGGAATTGTGATACAGTGAATTATAAGTTAAATATTCTGTCTGTAAACAATTATTGGAAAAATGACTTGTGTAATGAAAAAGAAGATGTCCTAACCGACTTGCCAAAACTATAGTTTGTTAACAAGTAATTTGTGGAGTGGTTAAAAAACTAGTTTTAATGACTCCATCCTAAGTGTATGTGAACTCCTGACTTCAACTGTATATTTTTGCTGTGCGGAATAACTTCAGCCAACAAAACAGCATTAGAGAATCATTTTCGGACGTCAACTAGTGCAGGCTGAATAAACAGTAGTATACACAGTACTCACTACTTATGAGCCTCTTAGGGGTAGTTTTACCTCTCCTGCATGTCTTTTAATTCTCGCCATCACAATATTTTGTCTTTTTCTTGTGTGCAAATGCAGATGTAGGATATTAATTTGAACCATTTTGCTACAGCAGGAAAATAATCCTGCAGCAACAGAAATGTGAATTATTATGTGGATTATAATGGACATTTTTGAAGGTGTTGATACATTTTTAGTTCGGGCAAATCAAGTATGACATTTCAAAGTGGAAATGACAAACTTTAGAAGCCTTTTCAAAACTCAAATACACTAGTTTCCATTTCCTGCTGCAACAAAAGAGTGGTCAAATGAAGAGCCTAAGTCCTTAGCCTAGGCTAAGCAAGCTAAAACCACAGCTGAAAGGAAGTTAGTTAAAAGCCAGTTAGCAGCTAGTTAGCTAGGCTATGCTGTTGAAACAACATAACTAGTCTTTACTTGATTTTCATTTGTTTTGCTAGTGACAAACAGTACAACTGTATTTGCCCCATCCCTGCCCCTGACCGTTAGAAGAAACATGCTAGGAATTCCAAAATAACCTGCCGTATTCATTTCAAACTCACCGCTTGACACCAGTAGGTAGTCTAGCTCATGCAGGAGGAGTGCAGCAGCTCTTTTTCAATATATTTTTTCTAGTTTGATAGGGACTTTGTTATGTTTGAAGTTACAACAGAGAAAAGAGACTGAAATATATGTATTTACTTTTTGCCACCAATCTAAAGGGCAATTTTTTCAGGAGGCTAAAATGGCAGCTCTATCTGTGTGTGAGGACAAGGCATGTAATCAGAACCAGCTTGTTGACCAGACTGTTTCCCCATGATGCGTTTTACAACCACACAAACTACTCAGTAATCATTATCAGGCATCAGGTGGCTGTTTGAAATAGCAGTTTGTTTGTGCTCCATCTAGATTTTATTTATTAAGTTAAGAACATATTCTTATTTACAATGACGGCCTACCAAAAGGCAAAAGACCTCCTGCGGGGACGGGGGCTGGGATTAAAAATGTAAAATAAAAAACATAAATATAGTACAAAACACACATCATGACAAGAAAGACAACACAACACTACATAAAGAGAGACTTAAGACAACAACATAGCAAGGCAGCAACACATGACAACAGGGATCCCCCAGTATCACCTAAAAGAAGCTTAATCAGGAAAACATTGCTGCTTTAGAGTGTACGCAACCTACAATGTGCTTTGAGTGTTGCAATTGAAGATGGAGGGGAAACACATGGGCAGACCCTTATCCTGCCAGGTCAGGTTAACTGAGGTAAAGACACAAGAAAGCCCATTCCTTCGTGGTAATAGTGATAATGGAAATGCATTTACATAGTCTTCAGAAAGCAACATTGAGTGCTTGTGGAAAGTTGGGTTAGCTTTTTCTTTTATTGTGACCCGCTCTGTTCCTTGGCAAGTAGACGGTTTGGTTGTTTAGCAACAAAACAGAAAAATACAGAATGCCTTCCCACTAGAATATAATGTAGTAGCTTAATTTCAGCACTGATCTTCTCTCTGTTGATACCTATGAGAATGGGAGCTTAAACCATTCTCATGTTTTTTTTAATCATATTTTTATACTTTACAGAGTTTTTGTTCAGTTGGCATCCAAAATGTTTAAATGACGTGGTGAACCGCAGAGCGGGGCTTTGCTTTTTGCTAACAGTAACCTAATCATATTTCCCTGTCACTACCACTTATTGTGAAAAAACGACAGTAGTATCCTGCAATGATCTAAAATGAATAACTTACCATAATAAAACAATATATTTGTATTGGCCATAGTCTCAAAGTTACATTGTTCCTCAGAGTGGAGCAAGTGTGTGTCCTTAAACCCACCTCACAGCTCTGTTGCAGTTGAGGTGACTTTAGGTTATACTTTAGCTATACTCAGAGCCAGAATTCTCTGTATAGTAGATGATGAGAAACACTCAAACCTTTCCACTGTTGTTTGGACCAATGGCCCCATTTATCGGTGCAAATTAATTGACTATAGCTCAGCATTCAACACCATAGTACCCTCCAAGTTCACCATTAAGCTTGAGGCCCTGGGTCTGAACACCGCCCTGTGCAACTGGGTCCTGGACTTCCTGACGGGCCGCCCCCCCAGGTGGTGAAGGTAGGAAAAAACACCTCCACTTCGCTGATACTCAACACTAGGGCCCCACAATGATGCGTTCTCAGCCCCCTCCTGTACTCCCTTTTCACCCATGACTCGTGGCCAGTAATTCCAAGTCTATGTATATAGAGCAGCAGGCCTCGCACGCCTCCAACTCAATCATCAAGTTTGCAGACAACACAACAGTAGTAGGTCTGATTACTAACAATGACGAGACAGCCTACAGCAGGCCTGGGCAATTCCAATTCCTGATTGGTGTCACACTTTTCCCCCATCCCTAGCAAACAGACCTGATTTAAACTAATTGCATTTTTAACTGAAGATCATGATTAGTTGATTATTCGAGTCAGGTGTGTTAGTTGGGGCTGGGGCAAAAGTGTGACACCAATCAGGCCCCCGAAGGCTGGAGTTGCCCAGGCCTACAGGGAGGAGGTGGGGGCCCTGGGAGTGTAAAAGTAAAATAACCTCTCACCCAACATCAACAAAACTAAGGAGTTGATTCTGGACTTCAGGAAATAGCAGAGGGAGCACCCCCCTATCCACATCGACGAGACCGCAGTGGAGAAGGTGGAAAGCTTCAAGTTCCTCTGTGTACATATCAGTGACAAACTGAAATGGTCCACCCACACAGACAGTGTGGTGAAGAAGGCGCAACAGCAGCTCTTCAACCTCAGGAGGCTGAAGAAATTTGGTCTGCCCAACGCAAAACCGAGGGCAAACTACCTGCCCTCCAGGACACCTACAGCACCCGATGTCACAGGAAGGCCAAAAAGATCAAGGACAACAACCACCCGAGCCACTGCCTGTTCACCCCGCAATCATCCAGAAGGTGAGGTCTGTACCAGGTGCATCAAAGCTGGGACCGAGATACTGGAAAAACTGCTTCTATCTCCAGGCCATCAGACTGTTAAATTCTGTTAAATAGCCATCACTAGCACATTAGAGGCTGCTGCCCTATATACATAGACTTGGAATCACTTGCCACTTTAATAATTAAACACTAGACATTTTAATAATGTTTACATATTTTGCATTACTCATCTCATATGTATTTACCATATTCTATCCTATTCTACTGTATCTAAGTCTATGCCGCTCTGACATTGCTCGCTAAAATGTTTATATTC
The DNA here is from genome assembly GCF_029448725.1 of Salvelinus fontinalis. Classification (NCBI taxonomy): domain Eukaryota; kingdom Metazoa; phylum Chordata; class Actinopteri; order Salmoniformes; family Salmonidae; genus Salvelinus; species Salvelinus fontinalis. Next base: position 8,946,974 of record NC_074669.1, read on the forward strand.
TTAATTCCATTCCTTTACTTTAGATTTGTGTGTATTGTTGTGAAATTGTTAGATATCACTGTTAGATATTACTGCACTGTTAGAGCAAGAAACACAAGCATTTCGCTACACCCGCAATAACATCTGCTAAACACGTATATGTGACAAATAACATTTGATTTTATTTTATTTGAAATTTTAGGAACCATCAAAGGTTTCCTCTCCACCAGTCAGACCGCTCCCCCAGGAGCCCCATTTGGTGGTGAAAATATATAAACTTCCGTAAGACCCCCATTCAACCCAACCCGGTAGAAGTTAAAACATATTTTTTTTAAAGCATGACTTTTGTGCTGCGGGAATGTGGTTAGATTGATATATGCAACTATCACTATTTACAGTATTGAAACAAAAATAAACAATTGTATATCAGGTCAAGCTTTCTTACTGCACGGAAAGAATGTAATTTTGACTTGATCCAGAAAACCTGGCTATCGGTTTTTATAGAGCCCTATGTCTCAGGATCAACAAGCACAAAACAGTGTTAATGAACGTTTGGTTCTCCTTGACAGTTTTTGTGGTTTGTCCAAGGCTTCCATATTACTGCACTAATGTTCACCTCACCAGTACTCAAGTGTCACTTCCTACTCATTCCTCTCAACAATCTCTCTCGCTCTCTCTCTCTCTGTCACTCACCCTCTCTCTGTCACTCACCCTCTCTCTCTCTCTCACTCACTCACCCTCTCTCTCTCACTCACTTACTTACTCACTCCATCAGGTCCACTATAGTTTGGGTTGAGAATGGAACTCTTGTTTTAAGGTAAGTCCTTAACTACTAATGTTGATACATTATTAGTGTCTATTTGGCTCTATGACCTATTCAACAAGGGCCCAATTCCGATTTAGGAAACTACGCATTTCTTAAGCATGCCTGTCAGTACATATATCTAAATCGATCCCTTTAAATATGGTGTACCATTTAGTTTGAATTTTGTCGACGGACTCAAATCATACACATATGTAGCAGATTGCGGGTGTAGCAAAATGCTTGTGTTCCTAGCTCCAACAGTGCAGTAGTGTCTAACAATTCACAACAATACACACAATCTAAATGTACAATAATGTAAGTGAGAAAAATAGAAATATTAGGACGAGCAATGTCAGAGTGGCATTGACTAGAATTGTAATGGCTTTCGTTGGTGGAAGGAGAGGAGGACCAAAAGGCAGCGTGGTACGTATCCATAATAAATGTTTAATCGAGAATGAATCCAAAAAAACAACAAGCGAATCAAATGAAAACGCACGAACGCACGAAAGAAAGAAAACGCTGGTTTGATTCATTCTGAAAATTACCACATTCAGTTCTTCAGAAAGAAGAAAGTATATGCTTTTTCCACTTGGAACCCTAACGTCTATGTCCGCGCAGAAATCTAATGAGCATAATAAAGTCCCCATCAAAATCCATCAGTTTAAGCTAGATATTACTTATTTTTTAATCATCTGTAGCGTCCGAACGGTTTGGCATACAAACTATTATGGAAAGATGAGACTCTCATGAACACGATGGTGTTCTCGTTTTTTCTCTATGACCCCCACAAGTGTCTTGGGACTTGTCTGAAGTCGGTACAGCCGATCTGCCAACTGTTTGGTCTTCACACTAATGTTTTGCTCGAGAACGCCCACAGGCCTCACAATAATCATCTGATGGTCCCCCGGTACCAGTTGAAAATATTTATGGAAGTATATAAGGAAAGTGTTTACTGCCAAAAATAAGTGGCTAAATACATATCTCTAAGATATAGGACAGAAAAATTTACCAGATTATTCTTTGGGGACTATTTGTTGTTCCATGTAGTGAATTTGTTATTCAATGTGTTTGTATGGGCTAATATCAGTATGGCCAAATAAAATGTTTAATCAAATATTATTATTTAAAAAATGTATAGTTCAAGGGTTCTTAAAATTCAGAATGAAATAGCTAAATAATCCTTGGTATGACCTTCTTAAAACAATTCCATATAGTTTAGTAGAACCTCCCCTCCCCTGGCTTAGACAGGGCTTAGACGATTATGGGCTACTAGACCTTATTCACTGTTTCCTCGTGTGTAAAGGTGGTGGAATTATTAGGGAATGAAGTCAAGGTCAGAATACGGAGTATCTATAGACATATCTCCGCCACACCTTAATTTATTCAATCTCCACCCAAAATGAATAGCAGGTGAACATCACGCTATTCTCATGCTTAAATTCAAGGTCAGAATACGCTAGAGAGAAAAGTGCATAAATAAGGAATTATGTTCCATTTACGCACACTTAATTGTGTAGTCTTAGCATTCGGTTTCAACTTTTAAGTCTTTACTGAAGACTCATCTCTTCAGTGGGTCATATGATTGAGTGTAGTCTGGCCCAGGAGTGTGAAGGTGAACGGAAAAGCTCTGGAGCAACGAACCGCCCTTGATGTCTCTGCCTGGCCGGTTCCCCTCTCTCCACTGGGATTCTTTGCCTCTAACTCTATTACAGGGGCTGAGTCACTGGCTTACTGGTGCTCTTTCATGCCGTCCCTAGGGGGGGTGCGTCACTTGAGTGGGTTGAGTCACTGACGTGATCTTCCTGTCTGGGTTGGCGCCCCCCCTTGGGTTGTGACGTGGCGGAGATCTTTGTGGGCTATACTCGGCCTTGTCTCAGGATGGTAAGTTGGTGGTTGAAGATATCCCTCTAGTGGTGTGGGGGCTGTGCTTTGGCAAAGTGGGTGAGGTTCTATCCTTCCTGTTTGGCCCTTTCCGGGGGTATCATCGGATGGTGCCACAGTGTCTCCTGACCCCTCCTGTCTCAGCCTCCAGTATTTATGCTGCAGAAGTTTATGTGTCGGGGGGCTAGAGTCAGTTTGTTATATCTGGAGTACTTCTCCTGTCTTATCTGGTGTCCTGTGTGAATTTAAGCATGCTCTCTCTAATTCTCTCTTTCTCTCTCTCTCTCTCTCTCTCTCGGAGGATCTGAGCCTTAGGACCATGCGTCAGGACTACCTGTTCTGCCTGCGGCTATGGAACCCTGACCTGTTCACCGGACGTGCTACCTGTCCCAGACCTGCTGTTTTCAACTTTCTAGAGACTGCAGGAGCGGTAGAGATACTCTTAATGATCGGCTATGAAAAGCCAACTGACATTTACTCCTGAGGTGCTGACTTGCTGCACCCTCGACAACTACTGTGATTATTATTATTTGACCATGCTGGTCATTTATGAACATTTGAACATATTGGCCATGTTCTGTTATAATCTACACCCGGCACAGCCAGAAGAAGACTGGCCACCCCTCATAGCCTGGTTCCTCTCTAGGTTTCTTCCTAGGTTTTGGCCTTTCTAGGGAGTTTTTCCTAGCCACCATGCTTCTACACTTGCATTGCTTGCTGTTTGCTGTTTTAGGTTGGGTTTCTGTACAGCACTTTGAGATATCAACTGATGTAAGAAGGGCTATATAAATACATTTGATTTGATTTGATTATGTGTACTCCCCTTGTCCTAAGGGTCAAAAATGACTCGCCTTCACTAAACCCCTAAAATGAAGCAGCTTAATTGAATTTTAAACCCCAAATCTATTTTACAAGAAGAAACAACCTGTCATTCATCAAACTTTGTGAATATCTGGGTTTTCCCTCTTCACAATGCAGAAAGACTGCATTTAATCAGTGGACACCACTCGTTTTTATTACAACACACCTGTCATAATTGTTTTCTTTACTAAAGTAGAGGTTTATTATTATTATTTCTTAAGGTACTGCATAGGTGTAAACATTAATTTTTTAGCAAGAGATAGCACTTGTATAGCCTAAGAAAGTAGCAGACATGTGCAGAAAGTAGTTTTGAATGCATTATATTGAAGGGAAACAATAACGGTCTTTAACTTTTTTGGCAACATAGTGATATATTCTTACTTACTGTACAATGAGGAATTCAACTACAAAATACCAGTCTTCTCACATTTTTTTTAACCATTGCCCCACCCACAAGGTGTATAAACAACAACAATAAATAAGAATAAGATAAGATAATAGATACAAAACAAAAACGTGAGGAACATAAATCAATCAACTCTAATTAGCACATGTAGGACAGTATGCAAGTGTGTGTGCATGGACGTTGCAGATGTATTTCTCACATGTGCAGCACATAGTATTTGTTTTATAGTCCCTCTTTGGGGGGCAGAATTGGCATCTCCTCCTCTTGCCTGCCCCAGCTGCAGCCTCAGGTGGATCAAGACAAGATTCAACCCCCTGAACAGCTTTCACAAGCGCTGCAGAGGCTGCTGTGCAGGGGAGGCGATCCCTTCTTTGAATGTGTGGGGTTACAAGGGCCTTTCCCAGCTGCTCCAGGAACACCCTTCTCTTGTTCCGCTTATCAGGCATCCAGGTAGGGTTGATCTTGTTCCATATCACGAAGGCATTGTATGAGGACACGTCAATGATGTTATGGAACCTGTCTGGCTCTGGCGTTCCGCTAGCGGAACTCCTCCCACATTCCACTGAAAAGGCAGAGCGCGAAATTCAAAAGATATTTTTTAGAAATATTTAACTTTCACACATTAACAAGTCCAATACAGCAAATGAAAGATACACATCTTGTGAATCCAGTCAACATGTCCGATTTTTTTAATGTTTTACAGCAAACACCACATATAATTATGTTAGCTCACCACCAAATACAAAAAAGGACAGACATTTTTCACAGCACAGGTAGCATGCACAAAGCCAACCTAACTAACCAAGATCCAACCAAACTAACCAAGAAACAACTTCATCAGATGACAGTCTTATAACATGTTATACAATAAATCTATGTTTTGTTCGAAAAATGTGCATATTTGAGGTATAAATCAGTTTTACATTGCAGCTACCATCACAGCTACCGTCACAAATAGGACCGAAGCAGCCAGAGTAATTACAGACACCAACGTCAAATACCTAAATACTCATCATAAAACATTTCTGAATGGTGTCTCGATGGTGTACAGCAAATTAAAGACAAACATCTTGTGAATCCAGCCAATATTTCCGATTTTTTAAGTGTTTTACAGTGAAAACACAATATAGCATTATATTAGCTTACTACAATAGCCTACCACACTACCGCATTCATTCATCAAGGCACGTTAGCGATAGCAATAGGCACGTTAGCGATAGCAAATAAACCAGCAAAAGATATATAATTTTTGACTAACCTTGATGGGCTTCATCAGATGACAGTCCTATAACATCAGGTTATACATACACTTGTGTTTTGTTCGAAAATGTGCATATTTAGAGCTGAAATCAGCGGTTATACATTGTGCTAACGTAGCAACTTTTTTCCACAACGTCCGGATATTTTTCTGACACTTTTTCTGACACACATATTCTGACCAAATAACTATTTATAAACATAACTAAAAAATACATGTTGTATAGGAAATGATAGATACACTAGTTCTTAATGCAATCGCCGTGTTAGAATTCTAAAAATAACTTCATTACGATATGCAGTTTACGTTATGGCGAGAGCGTGCCCAAAACCTGGCCGCAAACTACTAGTTCACATGTACGACAGATAAATGAAATAACATCATAAAATGCGTCCTACTTTGCTGATCTTCCATCAGAATGTTGTACAAGGGGTCCTTTGTCCAGAACAATCGTTGTTTGGTTTTAGAACGGCCTTTTTCCCTCTCGATTTAGCAAGCACACTTGCCAAGTGGCGCGAATCTCTCCATCGTCAACAAACTCAGAGAACGGAACACGGCAAAACTCCCGAAAAAATTTCAATAATCTGATTAAACTATATTGAAAAAACATACTTTACGATGATATTGTCACATGTATCAAATAAAATCAAAGCCGGAGATATTAGTCGTCCATAACGACAGCTTATCAGAAGGCAAATCCAGGTCCCTTCTCGCGCTCTCCAGAAAACAGGAAACTGGTGACACGTCATTCCAAGAGCTATTATTCGACCCCAGATCAAGTTACACACTCAATTTCTTCTCTCACTGCTTGTCGACATCTAGTGGAAGACGTATGAAGTGCATCTAAACTAATAAATATCAATGACTTTAATAGGCAGGCCCTTTTCCACTTCCTGTCAGGAAGTTTGCTGCAAAAGGAGTTCTGTTTTACTCACAGATATAATTCAAATGGTTTTAGAAACTAGAGAGTGTTTTCTATCCAATATTAATAATAATATGCATATTGTACGAGCAAGAATTGAGTACGAGGCCGTTTAAATTGGGCACGATTTTCCCCCAAAGTGAAAACAGCGCCCTCTGTCCTCAACAGGTTATGGAAGATGACCAGGGGCCAGCGGGTAGTCCTCTTCCTGCAGCTGTAAGTTCCAAACACCTTGATCAGGTTGTCCACGCCTCCTTTGTTGTGGTTGTAGTCCAGGATGATGGCTGGCTTCCTGTCCTCACGATCACTGATCTCAGCCGTTTTGTGCAGTGTGCTCAGGAGGACCACATTATTGTTCCTCTTTGGGAGGTAAGAAACTAGAGTGGTGGTGGTGGGGGTGAAGGCAAACTTTGATGAGAAGGCCTCTCTCGCCCTTGTTACGAGGAGTGCAGGGGGAGCTCAGGCTTGTTCTTTCTAACTGTGCCAACCATGGTGATCTTCCTCTTCAGGAGCTGCTGGCTGAGTTCAATCAGTGGTTCACATAATCTCAATTTCTCATTGTGTGTGTGTGTGTCTTTGTGTCTTTGTGGCTTTGTGGCTTTTGTGGTGTGTAAATTATTTTATAACTGCCAGGTCAAAAATGACCCTAAGACAATCTTTGTACCCTGGTGGTGTACAGCTTTCATGTTAATATGAACAAAGGCAATGTTTCATTTTTTCTAATGTTGGGGTCACTCTAGGAAAAGTCATCACATTTCAAGTTGAAAAATATAATTTAGGGGGTTTTCTTTACTGTTAAACATAGTAGTGGGTCATTTTTTACCCTTAAGACAACACAAGGGTTAACTCAGATCGCAATCAGGCCCTATGTGCTCACCAACAGCAAATCCCACACAGTTTGTTTCCAAAACACTTCCATAATCTATGTGGACTGCTTGTTATTTATGATTTAGCATCCAAAATAAGTAATATACTGTACAGTGCCTTCAGATAGTATTCACACCCCTTGACTTTTTTCACATTTTGTTGTGTTACACCCTGAATTTAATTATGGCTGCAGCCCGAGGCCGCCCACAATATGACAACAGCCAGCTCAAGTGCAGGGCGCGAAATTCAAAATATATATTTTTTTAAATATTTAACTTTCACACATTAACAAGTCCAATACAGCAAATGAAAGGTACACATCTTGTGAATCCAGCCAACATGTCCGATTTTTAAAATGTTTTACAGCGAAAACAGCACGTATATTTATGTTAGCTCACCACCAAATACAAAAAAGGACAGACATTTTTCACAGCACAGGTATCATGCACAAAGCCAACCTAACTAACCAAGAACCAACCAAACTAACCAACAAACAACTTCATCAGATGACAGTCTTATAACATGTTATACAATAAATATATGTTTTGTTCGAAAAATGTGCATATTTCAGGTATAAATCATAGTTTACATTGCAGCTACAATCAGAAATTGCACAGAAAGCAGCCATAATAATTACAGACACCAACGTCAAATACCTAATTACTCATCATAAAACATTTCTGAAAAATACATAGTGTAGAGCAAATGAAAGACAGGCATCTTGTGATTCCAGACAATATTTCCAATTTATTAAGTGTTTTACAGCGAAAACACAATATAGCGTTATATTAGCTTACCACAATAGCCAGAAAGACAAGCCATTTCCCAGCAGTAAAAGTTAGCGATCGTAACAAACCAGTAAAAGATAAATAATTTTTGACTAACCTTGATATTCTTCATCAGATGACAGTCCTATAACATCAGGTTATACATACATTTATGTTTTGTTCGAAAATGTGCATATTTAGAGCTGAAATCAGTGGTTATACATGTTGCTATCGTAGCTACTTTTTCCACAACGTCCGGATATTTTTCTGACACTTTTTCTGACACACATATTCTGACCAAATATCTATTCATAAACATAACTAAAAAATACATGTTGTATAGGAAATGATAGATCCATTAGTTCTTAATGCAATCGCAGTGTTAGAATTCTAAAAAATAACTTCATTACGACATCCAGCTTCGGTACAGCTAGAGTACCCCAAAGTTGGGCGCCGACGACTAGTTCACATGTACAACAGATATATGAAATAGCATCATAAAATGTTTCTTACTTTTGCTGATCTTCCATCAGAATGTTGGACAAGGGGTCCTTTGTCAAGAACAATCGTTGTTTGGATTTAGAACGTCCATTTTCCCTCTCGATTTAGCAAGCACACTAGCCAAGTGGCGCGAATCTCTCCATGTCAACAAACGGAAGAGATCGGAACATGGCAAAACTCCCGAAAAAATTTCAATCATCTGATGAAACTATATTGAAAAAACATACTTTACGATGATATGGTCACATGTATCAAATAAAATCAAAGCCGGAGATATTAGTCGCCTATAACGGCAGCTAAACAGAAGGCAAATCCAGTTCCCTCTTCGCGCTCTCCAGAAAACAAGAAATGGGGGACACGTCATACAAAGAGCTTGTATTCCACTTCAGACCAAGATAAACACTAAATTTCTTCTCTCACCGCCTCTTGACATCCAGGGGAAGGTCTATGAAGTGCATGTATACTAATACGTATCATGCCCAGTTATAGGCAGGAAGTAGAACAGAGCCTCGATTTCAGACTTTCCACTTCCTGGTCAGGAAGTTTGTGCCAAATGAGTTCTGTTTGACTCACAGATATAATTCAAACGGTTTTAGAAACTAGAGAGTGTTTTCTATCCAATAGTAATAATAATATGCATATTGTACGAGCAAGAATTGAGTACGAGGCCGTTTGAAATGGGCACCTTTTGTCTGGCTACTCAATACTGCCCCTGCAGCCCAAACAGGTTAAAATGTATTATATTGAGATGTTGTTTCACTGACCTACACACAATAACCCATAATGTCAAAGTAGAATTATGTTTTTTGAATGTTTACAAATTAATTAAAAATGAAAAGCTGAAATGTCTTGAATCAATAAGTATTGCACCCCTTTGTTATGGCAAGCCTGAATAGGTTCAGGAGTACAAATGTGCTTAACAAGTCGCATAATACGTTGCATGGACTCACTCTGTGTGCAATAATAGTGTATAAGATGATTTTTGAATGACTACCTCATCTCTCTACCCCAAACATACTGAGTAGCATTACTGAGTAGCACTCTTCATATTTTCAAGCATAGAGCTGACTGTATCATGTTATGGGTGTGCTTGTAATCATTACGGACTGGGGAGTTTTACAGGATAAAAAGAAACGGAATGGAGCTAAGCCCGGGCAAAATCCTAGAGGAAAACCTGGTTCAGTCTGCTTTCCACCAGACACTGGGAGATGAATTCACCTTTCAGCAGGACAATAACCTAAAACACAGGCTAAATCCTAGAGGAAAACCTGGTTCAGTCTGCTTTCCACCAAACACTGGGAGATGAATTCACCTTTCAGCAGAACAATAACCTAAAACACAGGCTAAATCCTAGAGGAAAACCTGGTTCAGTCTGCTTTCCACCAGACACTGGGAGATGAATTCACCTTTCAGCAGAACAATAACCTAAAACACAAGGACAAATCTACACTGGAGGTGCATACCAAGAAGACAGTGAATGTTCCTGAGTGGCCGAGTTACAGTTTTGACTTAAATCTACATAAAAATCGATGGCAATACCTTAAAACATGTTTTCACTTTGTCATTACGGGGTATTGTGTGTAGATGGATGAGGGAAATAATTAATTTAACCCATTTTGAATTCAGGCTGTAACACAACTAAGTGTGGAATAAGTCAAGGGGTATAAATACTTTCTGAAGGCACTGTACATCATCTTTCATCAAATCAACACGCTGTGCTGCAATTATTTTTATAGACAGCACTTATTTTATATAGACAAATTGTTAAATGTCTCCAAATTCATATAAGTACTTAACACATGTTGAGCACTCTGAAGGGCCTAGGTGTGAAGTTATTGATGGCAGAAACTTGGCTGCTCTCAATGGAAGGCAGCCTGGGCCTGGAGGTTCACTTCACAATGCAGGACAGACAGAGGCCCAATTACTTGTCACGTCAGTCCTCCACCGGTCCACCAGTCCGGCTGTGTCAATGACACAACCACCAGGAACACATCTGGATTCACTTCACTGCTTTATTTCTCTCAGCATCTTGAACAAGGGCCAGATCACAGCTGAGACGGATGAATAGAAGCCTTTAGGTTTATACTGACAGACATGTCAGACCAGACAGACAACCATGTGAGAAAATAATCAATGTCATTCTATTCCACACAGGTATCCACTACCTGGCTAATTTAGTAGACATTTAAATTCTAGACCGTAAAACTGTTTCTGGTAGTCACATAGAAGTTATGTCTGATTGAGTTATTGTTCATTTTTCACAGATCACTGGGGTGCCAGAGTCATAATTCTCTCTATGTTTCTCTCTCGCCCACTCTCTCGCTCTCTTTCTCTCTCTCACTCTCTCACTCTTGCCCGCTCTCTTTCTCTTGCTCTCTCGTCCGCTCTCTCTCTCTCAGGTAATAATAATATGAAGGGGACATAATAATGGAAGGACTGGCCCCTCAAGGATTGTGAAATGTTCTGTATAAACACCAGGATATTAGACACCTGGTCCTTTTCACTAGACTAATCGATTTCTGTCTGTCTACCTATATGGCCGTGAGGTGAGAAAATATTAAACGAGATAAATCTACTGCAAGGTTACTGTAAAGTAGAAATAATCTGCTGCGATAATATACACTTGGTCAAATGTATCAGACAATTTAAATCTGCTGTTATATTGCAATAAATATGAACTGTATGAAAAATGGGTGAGAAATAGATCATGCCTACAGGGTTTGCAATAAAATCTCCCCCAGATTTCCAAGAGCCCTGTTTATACCTGGTTCTAACATGCAGTCATTATCCTGAACACATTCTGATTGTGCCCACATTTCTAGACAAGTGTAGATGATTAAAAGATGCATTGTGATCTGATTGTGATCTGATTGTGATTAGATATTATAAGTGCAAACAGACAAGTTCAGGTCAAGATCAGGGCGAAGGACGCATGTTAACAGCAGGTATAAACAGGGCTATGGTGTCAAGAATGTGTAAGGCTGGGATTCAATCTGTGTTGAAGTTCATTTCAGACTAAGCTGATGTATGCAGCGTTTACTGTGAATGCGATCGGATCTGCAAACAATGGAACATTGCCTTTTAAAGGTCCATTGTCAACAATGCGCGATCGGATTGATTCCAGGCCTTAGTATCCAGTGGCGATTTAAGCATGTAAATCTTGGTGAGCCATTTTTTGATGCATGCCAGCAAAGCCACTACATGACACAACACTAAACATTAATTGCACTATAACGGTGACAAACCGTGCCCATAAACTGTTAGGGCCTACATAAAGCTGTCCCAACAGCAGAGTCCCAAAAGCAGTCCCAACACCTGGCTATCAGCAGAGCCTTGTCTTGCAGCAAATCAGTTCATTCAGCCTCATTTAATGCCTTTTAAAAAAACATAGCTGATATGGCTGACTTGCTTTAACAAATATGGTTTCCGAGTTCCCAGTTGTATTGAACTCACTGAAGTCAGATTTCCTAGTTCCGAGTTTACAATTGTTTTGAGAGCGGCAGAAGTCATGCTGGATTGACAGCATGGCCAATGTTGAATGTTGATCCTTTTAACTTCTCTGGGATATGTGGGACGCGAACGTCCCACTTGGCCAAAAGCCAGTAAAAATGCAGAGCGCCAAATTCAAATAAATTACTATAAAAATCTAACTTTCATGAAATCACACATGAAAGATACTAAATTAAAGCTACACTTGTTGTGAATCCAGCCAACATGTCAGAATTCAAATAGACTTTATTACGAAAGCACACCAAACAATTATGTTAGGTCAGAGCCAAGTCACAGAGGAACACAGCCATTTTTCCAGCCAAAGAGAGGAGTAACAAAAAGCAGAAATAGAGATAAAATGAATCACTAACCTTTGATGATCTTCATCAGATGACACTCATAGGACTTCATGTTACACAATACATGTATGTTTTGTTCGGTAAAGTTCATATTTATATCCAAAAACCGGAGTTTAGGCGGGACGCTACTGTCTCACTTGGCTAAAAGCCAAAGAAAATGCAGAGCGCCAAATTCAAAGAAATTACTATAAAAATCAAATTTTCATTAAATCACACATGAAAGATACCAAATTAAAGCTACACTGGTTGTGAATCCAGCCAACATGTCAGAATTCAAATAGGCTTTTCGGCGAAAGCAAACAATGCTATTATCTGAGGATAGCAACAGAGTAAACAAAGAGAGAGAAGCATATTTCAACCCTGCAGGCGCGACACAAAACGCAGAAATAAAAATATAATTCATGCGTTACCTTTGACGAGTTTCTGTTGTTGGCACTCCAATATGTCCCATGAACATCACAAATGGTCCTTTTGTTCGATTAATTCCATCGATATATATCCAAAATACCCATTTATTTGGCGCGTTTGATCCAGAAAAACACCGGTTCTAACTTGTGAAACGTGACTACAAAATATCTCAAAAGTTACCTGTAAACTTTGCCAAAACATTTCAAACTACTTTTGTAATACAACTTTAGGTATTTTTTAACGTAATTAATTGATCAAATTTAAGACGGGATGATCTGTGTTCAATACAGGATTAAAACAAACTGTAGCTAGCTTTCTGGTCGCGCCTCTAACTAACAGTACACTTCCAGTGACCCTCGTTCAAGATGGCCGTACTTCTTCATTACACAAAGAAAAAAACCTCAACCAATTTCTAAAGACTGTTGACATCCAGTGGAAGCGGTAGGAACTGCAAGAAGGTCAATTAGAAATCTGTATTCCCAATGAAACGCCATTGAAAAGAGAGTCACCTCAAAAAATAAATATCTGAATGGTTTGTCCTCGGGGTTTCGCCTGCTAAATAAGTTATGTTATATTCACAGACATGATTCAAACAGTTTTAGAAACGTCAGAGTGTTTTCTATCCAAATCTACTAATCATATGCATATCTTATCTTCTGGGGATGAGTAGCTGGCAGTTGAATTTGGGTATGCTTTTCATCCAAACGTGAAAATGCTGCCCCCTATACTAGAGAAGCTTGGGACCACACACCCACTCCACTGAATAGCAGGCTAGTGATTGCTTTGCAATGTTTGCCGTTAGCCACTGATTTCTTCCAAACCACTCATTGTTGAATTTGCGATTTCCAACTTGTTTTGTAATGTTTATGTCCAATGGTCGATGAGCACCGATACTTTTATTTCATTATTTCTCTTCATATGACAAGGATTGAAAAGGATTGCCAGTAGATTGTCGACTTGATTCATGATGATGACTGCTAGCTTACTAGCTAAGATTTTGAAAGTATGATGTTGACCAGTCCAATCAAAGATACTGTAGATATAACGTGATTTGATGTCATTTTATCTGTGGCCAGTGACCTTGAGCCTTCTTGGATGGGTACTTCTAACGTAACTCTATGGCAGCACCCAAGGGGCTTGAATTTTTGAGCTCTACCCTTAGATTTTGTGGTGACGTAGTGTCCCCATGAGTGAAAGAACACTGAGCCAATCACGGCGCAACTAGAGAACATTACCAACCTCTACACTTCGTATTTTCCATTGGCTGCCCCACCACCACAGAAAGCACTGAGCTAGGCTGAAACACCTGCATTTTGGAACTGCCTTACTCAAGAAAGCAAAAAATAGAACAAGTTTGTATGCGGCTTTATTAGCTCAATACTTTTTTTATAGATTTTTTACATTTGCAAACTGATACGTATTAATGCCAAAATAACATGCAAAACAGGCCCCCCCCCCCCCCCCCCCCCCCCCAAAAGAATATATGCACTACCAGTCAAAATTTTGGACACAGCTACTCATTGTAGAATAATAGTGAAGACATCAAAACTATGAAATAACACATATGGAATCATGTAGTAACCAAAAAAGTGTTAAACAAACCCAATATATTTTAGATTTTAGATTCTTCAAAGTAGCCGCTCTTTGCCTCGATGACAGCTTTGCACACTCTTGGCATTCTCTCAACCAGCTTCATGAGGTAGTCACCTAGAATGCATTTCAATTAACAGGTGTGTTAACAGTTCATTTGTGGAATTTATTTCCTTAATGCATTTGAGCCAATCAGTTGTGTTGTGACAAGGTAGGGGTTGTATAGGTAAGATAGCCCTATTTGGTAAAAGACCACATCCATATTATGGCAAGAACAGCTCAAATGGTCAAAGACAAATGACAGTCCATCATTACTTTAAGACGTGAAGGTCAGTCAATCTGGAAAATGTCAAGAACTTTGAAGGTTTCTTCAGGTGCAGTCGCAAAAACCATTATAGATTTTATTTGCTTAACAGGTGGGGCTCAAAACAGGTGGGACTCTGCCCCACCTGCCCTGAATGACAAGTCGCGACTTTTATATATGTCTTTTATATATATACACTTTGGTGGCATGACATATTGTTGTACACATTGCTATTTCAGGCATCCAATGTAACACTTGATAAAAATGAATTACCTGATGTTTCAGCAGCTGTCAGTACTCCCACAGAGATTTATTTTTATGTTTGATAAAAAGAGATAAGTGCCAGAGACAGGTTAATAAACATTGCATCAATAAGACAGGTGTTTGCCTGCAGCTAATTCTTCATACCTTGCCATTAATACTGGTTTCTATCATTGGAGATATCTTAGTCACTTTCTGTGAACATTACCTTTTCCCAACCCCTAAACCTTTTGGCTGCGTAAACCCCAACCAGGTTGAGGCTTGATCATTCTGCTCATCTTCTTCTCTTGAAGGGGACAGGAAGAATGGAGGATGACTTCCGCTGGAAAAACAGGTGTACTCTTGTGCCCTCTGAACTCAACGAGTGTGTGTTCAAACTGTAGGCTACTGTACTGTATGTGTGTTGGTGGGGTTGGTTTCTATAGAAATGGAAGTGCCACTGATAAGTTAAAAAGGGTTCTAATATATTACTTTGACAAAGAGTCCAGATAATGCACACAACCTGTAATAACAATATAGTCAAGGCCCATATTAACATGTATGTAAATGTGATATTTCAGTTATTACCATTTGTTATAAATTTGCACAAATTTCTAAAAACCTGTTTTTGCTTTGTCATTATAGGGTATTGTGTCTAGATTGATGACTATTTGACACATTTTAGAATAAGGATGTAAGGTAACAAAATGTGTAAAAAGTCAAGCAGTCTGAAGACTTTCCGAATGCACTGTATGACGTTCAAATAATATTGTATTTGTAACTTATCATTCAAAATGGTGATGAACATCCACAAATTAAAATACACCGTGCAAAATGTAACAGATCTCTGTACGGATATGAGTGATTTTACATACAGAATAATATGAAATGCTCTGAGACCAGGTTGTTTCACAAACTGTCTCTGTCCCTCTCCTCACTGTGTTGTGTAAGCAACATTCCTCTCTCATGCAGTCTATGCGGTCGGTGCATATCTAACCTAATGAAGCAGGCATAAAAGTGTATCTGTCCAGAGATCAGTATACAATGAGGAGATGCTCATGTCTATGCCCGAACAATGGGAGTCGATGTCACAAAGGCGGGAAGGCAAGCGACATCGTTAAGTCCAAAATAAACCCATAGAAACGCATTGGGCTTATTTTGGACAGATTTTGGCAAGATGAAACCTCTCACTTCGCCTCTTCCTGATCCGTCTCTGAGCTGGAAAAAACTGCCACAATGAATTATGGTCATTGTCGTCAATTACCACGTTTCTAGATTAAATATTTGCTTAATTGAAACTACAACTCCTTTCAGCCGAGCATACCACATAGTTTTTTACTTGATTTCTCAGATTTCTGTCGTGAATTATTTGATATCTCCCTAAAGAAACGGCTTGTTGGGCTCACAACCCCCCTCCCCCAAAGAAATGTTGATTAATCACTCAGCAGTACAGTCTTATGGCTTCGGGTAAGAAGCTGTTCAGGGTCCTGTTGCATCACTACCGCTTGCGTGCGGTAGCAGAGAGAACAGTCTATGACTTGGGTGGCTGGAGTCTTTGACGATTTTTAGGGCCTTCCTCTGACACCGCCTGATATAGAGGTCCTGGATGGCAGGGAGCTTGGCCCCTAGTCATGTACTGGGCTGTACGTACTACCCTCTGTAGCGCCTTGCAGTCAGATGCCAAGCAGTTGCCATACCAAGCGGTGATGCAGCCAGTCAAGATGCTTTCAATGGTGCAGCTGTAGACATTTTGGAGGATCTGATAGGGCCCATGCCAAATCTTTACCGCCTCATGGCTGTTTCATTGTTGTCAGTGATAAGGCCTACCACCGTAGTGACTTCGACAAACTTAATGACGGTGTTGGAGTCGTGCACGGGCACGCAGTCGTGGGTGAACAGGGAGTACAGAAGGGGACTAAGCACGCACCCCTGAGGGGCCCCCGTGTTGAGGGTCAGCGTAGCGGATGTGTTGTTGCCTACCCTCACCACCTGAGGGGGGTCCTTCAGGAAGTCCAGGATCCAGTTGCAAAGGGAGGTGTTGAGTCCCAGGGTTCCTAACTAAGTGATGAGCTTGGAGGGTGCTATGGTGTTGAACGCTGAGCTGTAATCAATGGACAGCATTATCACATAGGTGTTCCTCTTCTCCAGGTGGGAAAGGGCACTGTGGAGTGCAATAGATATTGCATCATCTGTGGATCTGTTGGAGCGGTATGTGAATTGGAGTGGGTCCAGGGTGAATGGGATGATGGTGTTGATGTGAGCCTTGACCAGCCTTTCAAAGCATTTCATGGCTACAGATGTGAGTGCTACGGGGCGATAGTCATTTAGACAGGTTACCTTGGTGTTCTTGGGCACGGTGACTAGGGTGGTCTGCTTGAAACATGTAGGTTTTACAAAATGGGTCAGGGAGAGGTTGAAAATCTCAGCGAAGACACTTGCCAGCTGGTCAGCGCATACTTTGAGTACACGTCCTGGTGATCCTTCTGGCCCTGCGGCCTTGTGAATGTTAACCTGTTTAAAGGTCGTACTCATATCGGCTACAGAGAACGTGATCACACAGTCGCCCGGAACAGCTGCTGCTGTAGAAGGCCTTTATCAAGCATAGAAGGCATTTAGCTTGTCTGGTAGGTTTCCGTCACTGGGCTGCTCATTGGTAGGTTTCCATTTGTTATCCGTGATAGTTAACAAGCCCTGCCACATCCGACTAGCGTGAGAGCCGGTGTAGTAGGATTCGATCTTAATCCTGTATTGATGCTTTTCCTGTTTGATGGTTCGTCGGAGGGCGTAGCGGGATTTCTTATAAGCGTCTGGATTAGTGTCCCGCTCCTTGAAAGTGTCAGCTGTAGACTTTAGCTCAGAATGGATGTTGCCTGTTATCCATTGCTTCTGGTTGTGAAGTAAAGGTGATTGAGAGTTTTTTTCGCCTCTAGTGACATGCTGGTAGAAATGAGATAAAACGGATTTCAGTTTTCCTGCATTAAAATTACCGGCCCCTAGGAGTGCCACTAGGAGTGTCGCCTCTGGTTGAGCATTTTCTTCTTTGCTTATGGCCCTATACAGCTCGTTGAGTGCGTTCTTAGTGCCACCATTGGTTTGTGGTGGTAAATAGACAGCTACGAAAAATATAGATGAACACTCTCTTGGTAAATAGTATAGTCTACAGCCTCCATACTCAACTGGCGGACCACAGACCGAAACCAGAACGGGGTCAATACTAACTGCAGGCCCCCCCCTCCCACATAAAAACATTTATAAATAACACTTTTTTTGGTTTGCTACATTTTGTTTTTTTTACTCTGTCAGGCTTCGACCCCTGGTATCATATAAACACACATAAGACATGGAAGAATGCATAGAATTGCAGGAAATTAGCTTTAAAACAGCAACAAAAACTTCTGCCCCAAGTAAAATGTGTAGAATTGCAGGGAATTAGCTTTAAAATTGCAACATTTTCTCCCCGCCAACAAGAGGGGTGTGAACAGTTTGGGGTCGCATGGGTTGCGAGGCGGGGGTTTGTTACTACGCCGATAAATTACACTATCCATCCGGACCTTTGCTGCCTAGGAAATTTGTGTGACCGGACCTTCTCAAATAGTACTTGTGTACCCCTGGTCTACAGCTTATCATGAAGTATTCTAACTCTTACGAGCAGAACTTTGAGACTTCCTTAATAGTAAAGATCGAGCACCGGCTGTTGTTAACAAAGAGACACACACACCCTCCCTTGAGCTTACCCATTCTGTCCTGTCTATGTATAGAAAAAACAGCTAGATGTATATTATCCATGTCCTTGTTCAGCCACGACTTGATGAAACATAGGATATTACAGTTCTTCAGGTCCCGTTGATGGGATAGTCTCGAACGGAGCTCATCAATTTTGTGCTCCTGAGTGGCGCAGCGGTTTAAGGCCCTGCATCTCTGTGTAAGAGGCACAGGAATATCCCTGGTTCAAATCCAGGCTGTATCACATCTGGCCATGATTGGGAGTGCCATAGGGTGGTGCACAATTGGCCCAGGTTTGGCTGGTGTAGGCTGTCATTGTAAATAAGAATTTGCTCTTAACTGACTTGCCTAGTTAAATAAAGGTTACATTTTTATTACATTTTTAAAATATTGTTTGTTCTCCGGTGATTGTACTTTCGCCAATAGAACAGAGGGTAGAGGCCGTTTATGTACTTGCCGACATAGTTTGGGCAGGATGCCCACACATCGGCCTCTATTATGCCACCTTTTTCTTTTTCGTGTCTTGTTGAAGTAGAAATATTAATTCAAATCGATGTTAGTGATCGCTGTTCTGATTTTAGAAGCTCTTTCCAGTCATAGGAAACGATGGTGGAAACATTATATACAAAAAAAGTTCAGATCGGCGCAAAAAACACACAAAAGAAAAGAATTGGTCCGGAGCCCGTAAAATCGCTGATTGTTATTGTTGTATTGTAAAACTGTTGTTAATAAAAAATATATTTAAAAATTCTAAATAAATAAAAAAGTACACTATTTCATGATACTGAGCTGCTACCAATGTTGGAAATAATCGCTTTCCTCGCCAGGGATTCATCCTAAAACCCCAGTTGGATCGAGTTGGAATTTAAGAGCTGAGAGAAAATCCATTGCACTGTGTTGAACTTATGCCTCTTCTGTTACGTCCTCTGGCACTTCAGTTCAGACATGTGGGGGAGAGCGTTGAGAAAGTTCCATTGACTCAAGCATTCTTTCATTAAAAAGCTTTAACATAGTCCTTACAAGTCTTCTCTAATAAACCTTTAAACATGAAAACCATTTAGAACATTAATCTCAGAGGAATATATTAAGTCGATGCTAATAGAAGTCAAAAAAATTACTTTGGGTTACTCTGAGACATAAATATTTTTGACATTTCACTTTTCATGAAAAAAAGATGAATAACCATATGCGTGGTTTATCAGAATCCGCCCAACATGCTGCCAATGGAAAACTTTTAACAGGTTGAAAGGCATTTGTGTTTAACTCCCCCAGCATTTGGTTTGGCACCTGTGAAGACATCAAGTAATGCTGCTTGGCATTCTCAGTGCTTTCAGAGAAGTAAATTACTACACAGTCAGAGATGTTCATCAAGCCAGATTTGCTGATTGCAGTTAGCCATAAATCAAGTTCCAGTATTTCTAGTCGGAGAGACAATGTGCTTCCCAAATGGCACCCTATTCCTAAATAGTGCATTACTTTTGACTAGATCCCTATGGGCCCTGATTAAAAGTAGTGCACTATATAGGGAATAAGGTGCCATTTGGGATGCAGTCCCACGTTTCTAGTCAGAGAGACAGTGAGCTATGAGATAGCTCTACAGTACTGCTCTGTTTGCCATCAGGGAAAGAATGTGACATCATCGACCACATACCAGATAGGTCAGATGTAAGCTGGGCGCCTTAACATACACTTCATTCGCCATGGGGATAGAACAGTCGATATATCAGGGATGGACTACAGGTAGCAAACAAATCAGACTCCCCTCAGAGAGGAGATATATCAAATATGTTTGCTATGGATGTGTCAGAATGGCAGATGCTCAGAGTTCTATAGATATGTAAATTCTGAACTGAACTATCGAAACTGACTCTTCTCCATTTGTTCTCAGGAGTCTATTAGAGAGTCTACCTTTAGTTTGACTCACAGAGATACATTTCATTATTAAATCATTAAATCAATTATTATTGTCATTATTACATTATTGCTCTATTTCATTTTATCGCTTGATCATCCTCAGGCTGGCTAGGGTGCATAACAACAAATCATGCTTGTGATGGATCATGTGGCTGTCAGAGAGAGACCACATCCTCTTCTCATGTTTCACCCTCAGGCTGAATAAGGATGAACAACAGCTTGTTTTCACACCTCCCAGGACCTGTATTGATCTTCCATTTCCCTTTCAACATCTCTCTGTCAGCTGGTCTTCTATTTGGTAGACTAACTATGGTGTGCTCACAAGACCTTCTCCTATGGTGCACTATGCAGCAGTAGCCCCATAGGTATTGATATTATATCCGTCCATCCATTTTTAGGGTCAGAGTGAGTGCAATCAGGGACAGTTCAAGGAAGGGGATATTTCTGCGCTAACTTCCTTAGAAGTGCAGTCTCATCCTCAGCCCTGGTATCCCTTCATCCTTCACTGTTGACCCTAGCCAGTCTAGGACTGGGGTGCCGCTAGCGGCACTCCTCCCACATTCCACTGAAAAGGCAGAGCGCAAAATTCAAAAAAATATATTTTTTAAATATTTAACTTTCACACATTAACAAGTCCAATACAGCTAATGAAAGACAGAGATCGTGTGAATCCAGCCAACATGTCCGATTTTTTAAATGTTTTACAGGGAAGACACAATATGTAAATCTATTAGCTAAACACCTTAGCATAAGACACCATCTTTTCTTTGTTCACCAACACCAGTAGCTATCACCAATTCGGCTAAACTAAGATATTGATAGCCACTAACCAAGAAAAAACCTCATCAGATGACAGTCTGATAACATATTTATGGTATAGGATAGGTTTTGTTAGAAAAATGTGCATATTTCAGGTAGATATCATAGTTTACAATTGCACCCACCGTCACAAATGGACTAGAATAAATACATAGAGCAACGTGTATTACCTAATTACTAATCATCAAACATTTCGTAAAAATACACAGCATACACTAATCGAAAGACACAGATCCTGTGAATACAGACAATATTTCAGATTTTCTAAGTGTCTTACAGCGAAAACACAATAAATCGTTATATTAGCATACCACATGTGCAAACATTACCAGAGCATAGATTCTAGCCAAAGAGAGTGATAACGTCAACATCGCCAAAAAATATAAATTTTTTCACTAACCTTCTCAGAATTCTTCAGATGACACTCCTGTAACATCATATTACAACATACATATACAGTTTGTTCGAAAATGTGCATATTTAGCCACCAAAATCATGGTTAGACAATGACAAAAGTTGCCCAGCTGGTCAGACAATGTCGTGCGCCATATTAGACAGTGATCTAGTCGTATACATAAATACTCATAAACGTGACTAAAAAATATAGGGTGGACAGCGATTGATAGACAATTTAATTCTTAATACAATCGCTGATTTACATTTTTTAAATTATCCTTACTTTTCAATACAGTTTGCGCCAAGCGAAGCTACGTCTAACAAAATGGCGTCATAAGCGATTAACATTTTTCGACAGAAACACGATTTATCATAATAAATTGTTCTTACTTTGAGCTGTTCTTCCATCAGAATCTTGGGCAAAGGATCCTTTCTTGGGTCTAATCGTCCTTTGGTCGAAAGCTGTCCTCTTGCCATGTGGAAATGCCCATTGCGTTCGGCATGAACTGGAAACGTGCCCAGAGATTCACAGTGTCTCAGAAATAAATGTCCCAAAATCGCACTAAACGGATATAAATTGCCATAAAGCGGTTTAAATTAACTACCTTATGATGTTTTTAACTCCTATAACGAGTAAAAACATGACCGGAGAAATATTACTGGCTACACTAATGCTTGGAAAAAGAGCAGGTCGGTGTCCACCGCGCGTCCGGCGCAGCTGGAAAAGAGTTCCTACCTACACGTTTTTTTGTTTTATAGTGGCTGTGATTGCGCAATCGACACCATTCAAAACGTCATCACGTAAAGGCATCCAGGGGAAGACGTAAGCAGTGTCTGTATCCTCATAGCATTCACAGTGGCCTTTAAACTGACTCCAGATCAGGGGCCAAAATGTGTGAAATCTGACTCCATGTCAGGGAAATTGCTGTAGAATGAGTTCTGTTCCACTCAGAGACAAAATTTCAACGGCTATAGAAACTAGAGACTGTTTTCTATCCAATAATAATAATAATATGCATATTGTACGAGCAAGAATTGAGTAGGAAGCCGTTTAAAAATTACACGATTTCCAGAAAAAGTGACAACAGCACCCCCTAGCCTAAAGAGGCTAGCCCTGTTATTATCTGGTTAACATGCGTCCTTTGTCCTGATCTTGTCCACATTCTAATTGTGCCCAATTCTTTAGACAGGTGTAGACGATTAAAAGACGCATTGTGATTTGATTGTGATCAGATATTCCTCCCCACCTCCGGAGGTAGTCAGACACGCATTGTGTCTGGATATCTTACAAGTGTAGACAGATCTGGACAGTGAAACCATTTAAATCATCATTATCCTGACCACTAAAATCATTGACAGGTGAATTTGACTAAAATCATTGACAGTTTTCAGCTGTGCTATCATAATTGCAAAAAGTTTTCTAATGATCAATTTGCCTTTTAAAATTATAAACTTGGATTAGCTAACACAACGTGCCATTGGAACACAGGAGTGATGGTTGCTGATAATGGGCCTCTGCACGCCTGTGTAGATATTCCATAAAAATTCTGCCATTTCTAGCTACAATAGACATTTACAACATTAACAATGTCTACACTGTATTTCTGATCAATTTGATGTTATTTTAATGGACAAAAAATTTGCTTTTCTTTTCAAAACAAGGACATTTTAAGTGACCCCCAAACTTTAAACGGTAGTGTAAATAAATATTATTTTGAAAGAATATCTGTCATATTGAAGCAAAAGGAGAGAGAGATGTATTGTAACCCAGTAATTTATGAGTTGCTTTCCATACTTGCATATTATTAAAAATGACTGGGTTATTCTTAATCTTCTTTATCTCTTGCAGGCCAAAATATGGCAGGTATTTCCACTCTTATGGTAAAATGTCAAAGGATTCTAGCCTTGCCCAAGAATTTAACGAGGGAGAAAACCATTCCTTAACTTGGGCAACCTGGGCTGCCCAATAGTAAAGTTTTAGGTTAGGTGAATTCAGACCACCCGCCTTATTTGGAAGATACAGGACCTACAGAGTAATTCTGAGTGATTCATTAGTCCAAATAAATGAGAAGAGGCTCTGAATGTTTTAGAAAAGTTGTAGAGGGGGTGAAATTGGAAGATTTATAAATAAATCAATGTTGGTAATACTGTCATTTCGACCAGAAGAGAAACAGAAGGAAGTCCATTATTTTCAAGTCATTGATAACCTTTTCCATAACTGGAATGTAGTTTAACTTATACAAATCATGTACATTACTGGGTATGAAAATTGATTAGTACTTAATATTCGTCAAGGACCATTTCAATTTGAAAAGGTTTGGGGTTGAAGGTAGATATGTGCATAATCTCGGTCTTGGACCAATTGACTTAATAACCAGATGGTTTACCAAACTCTTCAAGCAATGACAGGAGGACTGGAATTTAGTATGATGGGTCTTGGAAATAGACCAAGACATCATCCGCATACAACGATATAATATGGAATTATTTTCCAATTGTAATTCCTTTAATTTGGTCATGTGATCTAATCATGGTAGCAAGGTGTTCTATGACCAAAGCAAAAAGTCCTGTACAGTCCAGACAGCCTTGTCTTGTCCCTCGAGACAATAGGAAGTGGGCTCAGTATTGGGTGTTGGTTTTAACTACTGCCATCGGTGAATTATAAAGAATTTGAATCGAAGAGAGAAATATTGGACCAAAATTAAACCTGGATATTTTTTATACCTTTATTTAACTAGGTAAGTCTGTTAAGAACAAATTCTTCTTTTCAATGACAGCCTAGGAACAGTGGGTTAACTGCCTTGTTCAGAGGCAGAACAACAGATTTGTACCTTGGGGATTTGATGTTGTAACCTTTCAGTTACTAGTCCAACTCTCTAACCACTAGGCTACCGTGCCGCCCCAGGGATACAGACATAAGCTACTTACTTTCATTCCACTGTATGAGTCTGTAACTTACAGACTCATACAGTCTGCAAAGTCGCCATGCGAAGTCGGTTGATGGCTCGTGGAATGAATCTCTCTGAGTCTCTGTGGCACTGAGTGCAAGGTGCTCGTCAACAAATATTTTGCTTTCCCTTGCCAGACCGGCCTTCACTTCCACTTCCATCTGCATCCATCACTGTCAACCCTCTGTCATAACATAAGATAAAATATAAAGTAATCTTTATTGTCCTCAAGGGGGAAATGGTCTTGGATAGACAGTAGACAAGACATACTACTCTATTTACTAATCACTGTACATATTCCCCCCGTACATGCTCCGCTGTGCAATCCAGTTTCTGAGCTGGTCACAGGTGCACCTCAGCCACGCTCAAGGTACTAAACGATATCATAACCACCATCAATAAAAGACAGTACTGTGCAGCCGTCTTCATCGACCTGGCCAAGGCTTTCGACTCTGTCAATCACTGTATTCTCATCGGCAGACTCAATAGCCTTGGTTTCTCAAATGACTGCCTCGCCTGGTTCACCAACTACTTTGCAGGCAGAGTTCAGTGTGTCAAATCGGAGGGCCTGTTGTCCGGACCTCTTGCAGTCTCTATGGGGGTACCACAGTGTTCAATTCTCGGGCCGACTCTTTTGTCTGTATATATCAACAATGTCGCTCTTGCTGCGGGTGATTCCCTGATCCACCTCTACGCAGACGACACCATTCTGTATACATCTGGCCCTTCTTTGGACACTGTGTTAACTAACCTCCAAACGAGCTTCAATGCCATACAACTCTCCTTCCGTGGCCTCCAACTGCTCTTAATTGCTAGTAAAACCAAATGCATGCTCTTCAACCGTTCGCTGCCCGCACCCGCCCGCCCGACAAGCATCACTACTCTGGACGGTGCTGACCTAGAATATGTGGACAACTACAAATACCTAGGTGTCTGGCTAGACTGTAAACTCTCCTTCCAGACTCATATTAAAACATCTCCAATCCAAAATCAAATCTAGAATCGGCTTTCTATTTCGCAACAAAGCCTCATTCACTCATCCCAACAAACTTACCCTAGTAAAACTGACTATTCTACCGATCCTGGACTTCGGCGATGTCATCTACAAAATAGCTTCCAATACTCTACTCAGCAAACTGGATGCAGTCCATCACAGTGCCATCCGTTTTGTTACCAAAGTCCCTTATACCACCCACCACTGCGACCTGTATCCTCTAGTTGGCTGGCCCTCGCTACTTATTTGTTGCCAGACCCACTGTTTCCAGGTCATCTATAAGTCTATGCTAGGTAAAGCTCCGCCTTATCTCAGTTCACTGGTCATGATAACAACACCCACCCGTAGCATGCGCTCCAGCAGGTATATCTCACTGGTCATCCCCAAAGCCAACACCCCCTTTAGCCGCCTTTCCTTCCAGTTCTCTGCTGCCAGTGACTGGAACGAATTGCAAAAATCCCAGGGGGGACGGGGGGGACACGACCCCCCCATCCTGGGAAAAATATGACTTGTCCCCCCCAATATATCACTGTAAACATAACTATGTAATTTCAACAATATTAATAATACGCAATGAAAGCACTTGTGCTGATTATAGACACTTAATAGCGCGTTTTTAAGTTTCACAAGATTGCGACCCCCCCGCCTTTTGCCTCACAATGGTTTGATCCACTGCCAGTTCTTTAGCTTGCAAGGTAATAGAGGGTTCGTATCTACTGTCCGAAAGGCACTCAATGTACGTAACTGACGTGAGGTAATCCAGTCAATCGCGCCATAGCAATGTATATATTTTTTTAATGTTGCAGGGTTCACACACTAGCTGAATTTGCAGAGCTAACGCGCAAACTAAAGCAAACATTAACGATCAAGCCAGCTAGTACCAATTCCATTTATGTGGCGTCGTCAAAGATGGAATATTTGCTATCGTCAGTTTATTCCAAGATTAGCATGCAGCTGTAGTGCTTCAAAGTCCCTGTGATAAAGTTAGCGATAAACTGAAGTCCAAACTGAACAGAACTACACTCTCTTATACCATTGTCTTAAATATATTTAATGGTCTCGTTGCAAAAGCTAAATTGTCGCTAGTGTATTATCTTTTTTTCCCACCTTTATTTAACCAGGTAGCAAAGATTATAACAAACACCACAGAAACGGAATTGGTGCTCGCTAGCTTTGCAAATTCAGCAATTGTTGGAAGCCAGCCAATATGAAACAAACTATGTTAAAATTACAAAAGGTTGCAGCATGTGTTGTGTAAATGTGTGTGTGTGCAGCTAGACCGGCCAGCCAGGTAGAAACATTTCAGAAAAAAGTAAAAAGACGGACATCAGAGTATTTTTCAGTACACCAAAACGCAAAGTAAGAACTCTAGTAGCCTAATATCTCAAAGAAGAGTTGATAAAATGTTCATAAGAAAGAATTGAAATGCTAATGGAAATGTTTCACAATGATGTCATTAGGCAGAGCAGGCAACAGATGGCACACAGACAGCAGAGCTGGGGACAGATATGCAGGGACAGACTAGCAGAGACAGGGAGTCTCAGGTAAGTTTGTTGAGTGTTTGTTTGGCAACATTATGAAAGGTTCTCAATTTTTTTTTTTTTGTAAAATAGGGACATAATTGGAAAATGCCATGGATACCCCCACTCAACTTAAACTGGTGACTAAACTAAGATTTGTTAAAGGCAATGGTATTGCTGTTGTGATTAATTGTGTAGTTTTGGGTACCGGTAGTTAGGAGTACAGCAGACACCTTATTTATTTTCTAGGAGACAGACTGTGAGTCAGTGAGGGTGGTGAAAGGGAAAGAGCCAAGGAGAGAGACTTCAGAGGACAGTGTCACAGCCACGGCAGGACCAGGTGTCACCCTTGTTGCCAGCAGCACCAGTATAGGGGACAGTGGCACAGCATCGTCCAGTTACCTCAGTGATGGCACAAAACCATATCAGCCACACCCACAATTTATAGAACCGCAAACTCTTGCCAACAGAGTGTTGACGGTTCAAGAGAGATGGTTTTGCGATTTCCCCTGGCTACATTATAATCCATCAATAAAAGGAGTGTTGTGTTTTCACTGTAGCCAAGGGTTTTCAAGCCAGCCATCTTTTGGCCAAAGAGCAGATGCTGCCTTCATTAGTGCAGGATTTAGGAACTGGAGAAAAGCCATTGAAAAATTCACAGCACATCAAAACTGCCAAACCCACCTCCACTTTGTAACTGTAACAGCACACCAGCTAAATCTAATCAGTGTCCAGTTATCCAGCGCGTGGGGTAAACAGCAGGAGGACGCAAGGCATTGCTTGATGAAAATTGTTAGTTCGGTGCGGCATGTAGTATGACAGGGACAAGCCTTGAGGCCACACGGATGACAGTGGGAATTTATACCAGCTTTTGAAACTCGGGGCAGAAGAGGATGATCCCATTTTACTGAAGTGGTTAACAGAGCGTACCACAATGTACACAGGCCCCAAAGCACAGAATGAAATTCTGAACATCATGGCCAATACAGTCATTTGAGGCATTGCAGCTGAGATTAGGTCTCTTCCGATTGTACAATTTTCATTAATTGTTGATGGTACTCAAGATGTCTCTGGTGCTGAACAGGAGAGTGTCTGTCTGCGTTATGTTGACCATGACCTTGTCCCTCACAAGGAGTTTATTGGGCTATACAGGGTGTCGGAGACAACAGGCGAGGGCATTGCGAAAGTAGCAACTGATGTGTTGTTGAGGCTCAATTTGCCCATGTCTGGCTTACGTGGGCAGAGTTACGATGGTGCCTCAAACATGGCAGGAAAATACACAGGTGCACAGGCAATTGTGAGGAGGCAGCAGCCATTAGCCCTCTATGTCCATTGTGGAGCACACTGTGTAAATCTGATTACACAGGCTGGCTGCTCAGCCTCCCCACTAGTCCGGGATTCCCTTTCTTGGGTCCATCAGTTAGGTGTCCTCCATGGCCAGTCAGGAAAGTTTAAGAGCATGTTTGAATCAATTGTCACGTCCAAAGATACAAATCTGACCACCCTGAAACCCCTATGTCCAACAAAGTGGACTGTGCGGAATACTGCTATTAGAGCTGTGCTAGGGCAGTATGAGCGGGTACTAAGCAGCCTAGAGGAGATGGCAAAAACTGCATCCAAGACAGCTTCAACTGCCAGTGGCTTATTCGAGCACTTCAGCAAAGGCAAGACTGTGTTGGGCCTCACACTTGCCTCTGCTGTTCTTGGAGAGCTTGAATGTCTAAACATTTCACTGCAGAAGAAAACTGAGACTGCCTCTGGTATGCAGGCTGCAGTCGAGTGTGTGCGGTCATCTCTTAGCGGCAAGAGAAATGACGAAAGCTACCTTGCACTGTATGAGAAAGCAACAACTTTGATTGACTATTGAATCCATTGAGACGCACTCAAGACGATTTGCTGGCAAAGCAGTGGATCACTATAGGGCAGAATTTTTTAAAGTGTTGGATGGTGTGGAGGTTCAGTTTGGCGACTGTTTGGACCAGGACAGTCTAAACGTCCTGCAAAAGTTGGAAAGAGCGCTTCTCACGGGGGAGTTGGATGAGTCTCTAGATCAGTACCCTGAGCTGAACATAGATTCTCTTTCAGTGCAGATCCCTCTCTTTCACAACAAATACCCCTGTAGCAGCAGTTGAGAGGCAGAGGTCCTCAGGAGGCTTCCAGTGGAGGTGCGGGGGTTGTTTGACCAAGTTGAGGTGCTAATCAGAATTTTGTTTGTGGTGCCAGTGTCTTCATGTGAGGCTGAGAGGAGTTTCAGTGCGCTCCGCAGGTTAAAGACTTGGCTACGGGCTAGCATGGGCCAAGAGAGACTGAACGGCGTAGTTGTCTGTAATGTACATAAAGACAGGCTGGACAGTCTCAAGAGGGAAAATATCTGCCAGCAATTTGTTGGATCCATTGAAACCCGCAAACACATGTTCGGTTCTTTTGTTCAGTAATGTGTATAGCAGTGGTTCTCAACCTTTTTTGGGTACTGGAACCCCTGCATATTTTGAGGCAAGGCAGGCAAGGTTTTGAGCGGTCCTCAGGGACCTCCACCCCCTCTATATTATATGTAAACTTACTGGAAACCTTGTGGTACTGACTACATTCATTACACTTTTTTATTTCACGGACCCCTTGCAATTAGTCCATGGACCCCTGTTTGAGAACCCCTGGTGTAATTGATATTTGTTCTTTTGTTTAGTAGTTTTTAGTACATGACAGTACACTTACAAATTATTTATTTTATTTAAAATTGCATACTTTGTGTGACATACTTGTCCATAGCTGCTGTTTGAAAAGTTGAGACACTGACTGAAGGATATTTTTTTTGATTTATTTGGGTTTTTCATTGAAGTAGTTATTTTGCTTTTAGAACTGTACTTATTTTAAGCTTTTTGTTCTTGTAAAGATATTGTAGTAGACTCAGGCCAGGTGCACATATTTAATGACTATATAAATGTATCACAAAGTCAAATTAAAAGGTCAATTCAATACGGAGACCAACTTTGTGATGGAGATTCTTTACGATGAGATCACACCATGTTCATTGTATTTATGAAAACTGCTCCCATACAGTGTACAGTACCATTGCCGCCTTCTGGCCTTTCTTGATATTGCTGGTTGTAAGTACGAATACCTGCATACATACTGGACTGATAAGGAACACTGCTATAACTATTATTAGTAGTAGTATTATAATGATTTAAACAAGTTGGGACAACCCTTCAGTTAACTACTGTACCTATCAATTATCCAGTAGTAGTAATTATGGTTCCTCAATATACATTTAACATATTACAACGTAGGCTGTGTTACAGCACTACTTTTGGTGTCACCCTCAGGAATTGCTCCTGAGAAAATTTCATGTAATTGTCCCCTCCAAGGTTGATATCAGATTTTCGCCCCTGATCTCATCCCAATATTGTTTTTATTTACTTTTCTGCTCTTTTGCACATCAGTATTTCTACTTGCACATCATCATCTGCTCATCTATCACTCGTGTTAATTTTCTAAATTGTAATTACTTTGCTACTATTGTAACGGGTGACGCTCTCCTCATCCTCGGAAGAGGTGAGGAGAGAAGGATCTTCAGACCAAAACGCAGGCTCAGGGAAATAAGCCATCTTTATTATAAATTACGATGGCACACGAAACGAAACAAAACATTTTCCAAACTACAAAATAACAAAACGACGTTGACGAGACCTGAACATAAACTTACATAACTAAACATAAACTTACGTACAGGTAACAGACGACATCGAAACGAAAACGAAACAAACAAACGCTACAGTCCTATGTGGTACGAACATAACATACGGACACAGGAGACAATCACCCACCAACAAACAGTGAGAATGCCCTACCTAAATATGACTCTTAATTAGAGGCAAACGCAAACCACCTGCCTCTAATCAAGAGCCATACCAGGCAAACCAAAACCAACATAGAAACAGATAACATAGAATGCCCACCCAACCTCACGTCCTGACCAACTAACACACAAAAACTAACATAAATAGGTCAGGAACGTGACAACTATGGCCTATTTATTGCCTTACCTCCTCACGCCATTTGCACACACTGTATATAGACTTTCTTTTTTTTCTATTGTGTTATTGACTGTACGCTTGTTTATTCCATGTGTAACTCTGTGTTGTTGTTTGTGTCACACTACTTTGCTTTATCTTGGCCAGATCGCAGTTGTAAATAAGAACTTGTTCTCAACTTGCCTACCTGGTTAAATAAAGGTCAAATAAAAAAAATAAAAAACTCTTACAGTGTGTTTGAATTTGTTGTCAGTGCAGATGTATCGTTACTGTAAGATTATTTTCTGAGCAGTTATATTTTTGTTAAACTGAAATAACCTGTTTCCTATGGCATTTACACATTGCATTATATGTGGTGAATCTGTGTTTAAAAGAATACTTGTGTTTAACTTATTCTTTAGCTGGTAACTTAATGTATGTTTTCTTATTGGCCAATGCCTAAATGGTGTTGGACTAGCTACAGAAAGTAATCTATCCACCTGTACTCAACCTGGCCTCTACTTACCTTACCATCCATGTAATCTTGCCACTCAATGGAACACACAGTGAGTCAGACGAGAACAGACGATGTGGACAATAGCTTGGTATGTCAGCCATCTTGATGAGGTGTTGATTAACTCCTCAAGGGAAACCACTGCTGTTCTGAGGCATGTGAGGTGAGAGAGCTCTGATCCGTCAGAGCGGGTGTGGTGTGTGGGTGTGTGTTTACACAGAACTCTGCAAGAACATTGTCATGTTCACACCCTGTCACAACATTCTTGCCAAATGTGAAATGTTTCAGGAGGCTCTTCTGCTACTTTTCATTAATTTACCCATGTGAAACTCAAAATACATAGAAACGTGACCTTGTTGTGTAAGAATGTGTTATCTAATTGTGCAACCCCTAGCTGTGCTTAGCTACACTCTTAGTTAGCAGTGAAAGACGAAAAGCAGGAGCGATCAACACCAGGGTAAAAAGGGAGGGTTAGCAAACATGTTGTTAGTTGACTCCTGTTCTCCAGACCTCATTTAGAGCCAAGAGATTTTCCTGGTCAGGGGACGTGGTCGGGAAAAATACTTTTACAATCCATCGCTGGGGTCAGATCCCTTAAAGTGACAGTAGTTTTGAAATTGGTGCTCACACGCCAAAACGGGAACTTTTTTTGTGTACCAAGTCATCCAATTGTGTACGACATCATCCAGTTCGTATAATATGTTACATCCTGCAAATAATTATGATGATTTATTTTGTGCAATTATTATGATATGTTACAAATTCATTTCACACAATATGTTACAAATTTGTTGTGCTTAAGATTCTGGACTGCATTTTTAACTGTGCTTCCTCTGTGTATGAAGAGAGTCAATACTGAATACACTTTGCTTTTATACTCTACAGTTTACTGCTGCTGGAGAGTGCATGTTGTGAGCCTAAACTCAGGGGCACTCTCAAAGTCCAGATGGGTTTTGAAGGCTTTTTTGGTCCACTCCATCCTCACACAGGAGAAATGTGCGTATGGCCAGGGCTTTAAAATCAGAGGCATGATTTCAGTATTGAAAAGTTTTATCCCGGGAGAGGAGGAGCCGACAGCCAGCCGCTGCTTTCTTCAGAGTCACATTGCATTTCAATGGAGGGGAACAGACACTGTGTGTGAGCAGACTTCTAAGACCACAGAAAACTATTTCACCATCAGGCAAAGTAGAGGCAGGGTGGCTTTGAAACATGCACTCTTTTATTACAATTTCGGGGCTCAGCTTGTGGCAAAGGACTGGGAAAGGAAGGTCTTTAAATACACACGCTGTGGATGACCCAGATTCAATCGGTTTGAGATATGTCTTCCATTATCTGGCCTGTTTCCTTCATAGCAGGGGAGACAATGGACTCTCAATGATGTGATGGTCAGAGTGAACAGCTCACCTTGTCTCTGATACTCACTGATATAAACAAAGAATGTTATCAGATAAATGCCGACTGTGACTGGGTCCTCAGTGTGCAAGGACCCACTTTCTTATCCTGTCTTGGATGAATGGCCAGTCTTATATTCCTCTGAGTGTTCAACTGTCACAGTCAGATAACCTGTTGTCAAGTGGAGGCTAGATAGTGAAGATGAACTATTCTGATAAAGGCTGTCTTCTACTTATAATTAAATTCATATAAAGTTCTATAGACCAAATCATGCTATTTTATGTAGGATAAATAAATGAATAGATGGATTTACTGATCTGTTATTTACATATGGATTTACAGATGTAGGATCTTAAGTTGATCACCCTGTTGTGGGATAATTTACCTGCAGCGCAGGATATTTTTTACGTGTACTGAGGTTTAAAAAGGCTTCTAAAGTTTGTAATTTCCACTTTGAAATTTCAGACTTGATTTTACCTTGTGAAAAATGTATCAACAGCTACAAAAATGTACATGAATTATAATCAACATAATAATTCATATTTCCTGTTGCTGCAGGATTATTTTCCTTCTGTAGGAGACAGGCTCAAATTACTTGTTAGATATTACTGCATGGTCGGAACTAGAAGCACAGGCATTTCACTACACTCGCATTACCATCTGCTATCATTGTGTATGTGACAAATAAAATTTGACTTGATTTGATTTGATTAAGATCGTACATTTGTACAGATGTTTTAGGTTATATTTATTTGCACCAAAGAAAACAAGTGAAAGATAAAACACTACAGATTTTTTTTTAAACATACAGACAGTTGCGGGTGAGGTTGGAAGCACAAAAATGATATAGAAACCAAACCACATAACTATATTAAAATATAAGCACTGAAAAAAAGTGTGTTACATTTGTTAAACAAGTACACTAATTAAACATTGTACATGATATACACAGTAAACAATAAAAAAAACATGGTTTATTATGTATGTGTGTGTGTGTGAGTGAGTGCTAGGCTACATGGAGGAGACTACTGGGTAGTTTGGATCATCAGGCTGACCCCTAGTCTTCACTTGAAGTTATTGAGTGATGATGACGTTTTGTCAATGTGAAGATAGGAATTCCAGAGTATGGAACCTCTGTATCTGCTAGCTAGAGCAATGTGAGGTGTGGCAGAGGGAAGGGTGAAGGTTATTGCAGTGTCGTGTTGAATGCATGGATTTGGGAATTAACGTGGAAGAATCCATTGAAGGTTTAGGTAGGCTGTCTGGGAGGTATTTGTATTTGTAGATGAAGGTTCATGGAGTATATTAATGTTGTAGATAGACAATATATTGAGTTTCTTAAACAGAGGGGCAGATGGAGCCAAGTAGTTAGAGGAGGTGGCTAGTCCTGTAATTTTTTCTGTGTGATTAGTAATTTGTGTACTTAGGAGGCATATATACTGCCCCAGACAATATTGCAGTAAATTACATATAGGTACATTTAACTTTTACTTGGTACTCATCCCTGATCCGGGAGCACCCTCATCAGTAAAAAAGCTGACTAGCATAGCCTAGCATAGCGCCACAAGTAAATATAGCATCTAAATATCATGAAATCACAAGTCCAAGACACCAGATGAAAGATACACATCTTGTGAACCCAGCCATCATTTCTGATTTTTAAAATGTTTTACAGGGAAGACACAATATGTATTTCTATTAGCTAACCACGATAGCAAAAGACCCAACTTTTTTTTCTCCACCATTTTTTTACTGCATAGGTAGCTATCACAAATTCGACCAAATAAAGATATAAAGAGTCACTAACCAAGAAACAACTTCATCAGATGACAGTCTGATAACATATTTATTGTATAGCATATGTTTTGTTCGAAAAATGTACATATTTCAGGTATAAATCATAGTTTTACATTGCAGCCACCATCACAAAATCTCACCAAAGCAGCTAGAATAACTACAGAGACCAACGTGAATTACCTAAATACTCATCATAAAACATTTATGAAAAATACACAGCGTAGAGCAAATGAAAGACCAACATCTTGTGAATCCAGCCAATATTTCAGATTTTTTAAGTGTTTTACAGCGAAAACACAATATAGCATTATATTAGCTTACTACAATAGCCAACCACACAGCAGCATTGATTCATGCATGTTAGCGATAGCGAATAAACCAGCAAAAGATATTACATTTTTCACTAACCTTCTCAAAACTTCATCAGATGACAGTCCTATAACATCATATTACACAATACATATATGGTTTGTTCGAAAATTTGCATATTTAGCGGCACAAATCGTGGTTATACAATGAGAATAGTAGCCAAACTGCAAACAAAATGTCGGGAGAAATGTTGGAAGAGGTACCTAATCTAATCAATAACTAATCATAAACTTGACTAAAAAATACAGGTTGGACAGCAAATGAAAGATACATTAGTTCTTAATGCAACCGCTGTGTTAGATTTTTAAAATTAACGTTACTACGACATACAGCATGCGTTAAAGCGAGACCGCACCGAAATGAATTGCGGAATAATAGTTTAACATTTTTCAACAGAACAACGAATTAACATCATAAATAGTTCTTACTATTTGATGAGCTTCCATCAGAATCTTGTGCAAGTTGTCCTTTGTCCAGAATAATCGTTGCTCGGTTGTAGATTGTCGTCTTCAACTTTGGAATTAGCAGCAAACATTAGCCATGTGGTGAAAACGTGTCCAACTCACCATAACGCAGCACAAACAAAATACCGAAAATCGCAATATACTGATATAAACTGATATAACTCGGTTTAAATTAACTACATTATGATGTTTTTAACACCTATATCGAATAAAATCAGAGCCGGATAAATCTAACTCCTATAACGAGAGCTTTTCAGAATGCAATCCTGAGGTCTGTCTCGCGTCATGACGAACGTTGAAAAGATTGCACCCCCGGTTCCAAGAGCTTTTGTACGGCCTCAGATCTACCTAGACACTCCATTCCAATTCTCACTGCTTACTGACATCTAGGGGAAGGCGTATGCAGTGCATGTCGACCCATAGATTACATGCAAATTAATAAACTGACCCTGGAACAGAGTGCCCGATTTCAGATTTCTCACTTCCTGACAGGAAGTTTGCTGCAAAATGAGTTCTGTTTTACTCACAGATATAATTTAAACGGTTTTGGAAACTAGAGAGTGTTTTCTATCCAATAGTAATAATAATATGCATATTGTACGAGCAATAATTGAGTACGAGGCAGTTTAATTTGGGAACTAATTTTTACAAAGTCGAAATGGCGCCCCCCTATTAAGAAAAGGTTTAAAGCTGCAGTATTGTGTTAGGAAGCAAGGCTGAAACTACTAATCTTTCTAATAAAACCAACGGACTTCACTACCTTACTGCAGACAAAGTGAATACGATCTTTCCAGGACAACTTTTCATCAACTAGAACACAGAGAAATCTAGTAGATGAAACCAGGTCCATTTCATTCCCACCAATTGAGATTCTGGCTCTTTTTTTATTTAAATGTTTATCTTATATACACTATATACACTATCATTCAATAGTTTGGGGTCACTTGGAAATGTCCTTGTTTTTGAAAGAAAAGCCAATAACATAAAATTGTTCAGAAGTAAAAAGTGAAAGTGAAAGTCGTCTGCAAACTTGATGATTGAGTTGGAGGCGTGCATGGCCATGCAGTCATGGGTGAACAGGGAGTATAGGAGAGGGCTGAGAACGCACCCTTGTGGGGCCCCAGTGTTGAGGATCAGCGGGGTGGAGATGTTGTTTCCTACCCTCACCACCTGGGGGGCGGCCCGTCAGGAAGTCCCAGTTGCACAGGACAGGGCGGGGTCGAGACCCAGGGTCTCGAGCTTAATGATGAGTTTGGAGGGTACTATGGTGTTAAATGCTGAGCTGTAGTCGATTAACAGCATTCTTACATAGGTATTCCTCTTGTCCAGATAGGTTAGGGCAGTGTGCAGTGTGATTGCGATTGTGTCGTCTGTGGACCTATTGGGGCGGTTAGCAAATTGGAGTGGGTCTAGGGTGTCAGGTAGGGTGGAGGTGATATGGTCCTTGACTAGTCTCTCAAAGCACTCCATGATGACGGAAGTGAGTGCTACGGGGGATAGTCATTTAGCTCAGTTACCTTAGCTTTCTTGGGAACAGGAACAATGGTGGCCCTCTTGAAGCATGGGGGATCAGCAGACTGGAATAAGGATTGATTGAATATGTCCGTAAACACACCAGCCAGCTGGTCTGTGCATGCTCTGAGGACGCGGCTAGACTGACGAGTTTCAGAAGAAAGTTAATTGTTTCTGGCCATCTTAAGCCTATAATCAAACCCACCAATGCTGATGCTCCAGATACTCAACTAGTCTAAAGAAGGCCAGTTTATTGCTTCTTTAATCAGAACAACAGTTTTCAGCTGCGGTAACATAATTGCAAAAGGGTTTTCTAATGATCAATTAGCCTTTTAAAATGATAAACTTGGATTAGCTAACACAACGTGCCATTGGAACACAGGAGTGACGGTTGCTGATAATGGGCCTCTGTATGCCTATGTAGATATTCCATTAAAAATCAGCCGTTTCCAGCTGCAATAGTCATTTACCACATTAACAATGTCTACACAGTATTTCTGATCAATTTGATACATTTAAAGATCATTTGTTTATCTGGAACCATTCAGAAAATGTGGCCATGCCTGAAGTGGCTTCATTGATGAGTGAATCGAAATTCTTGTGTGATAAAATCAGAGGATCTGGTGAATAGTAAGACCTGCTCTTTCTACTCCTTACAATCAACACTAGATACCGTTTAACCAGGTAGGCAAGTTGAGAACAAGTTCTCATTTACAATTGCGACCTGGCCAAGATAAAGCAAAGCAGTTCGACACATACAACAACACAGAGTTACACATGGAGTAAAACAAACATACAATCAATAATACAGTAGAAAAATAAGTCTATATACAATGTGAGCAAATGAGGTGAGATAAGGGAGGTAAAGGCAACAAAAGGCCATGGTGGCGAAGTAAATACAATATAGCAAGTAAAACACTGGAATGGTAGATTTGCAGTGGAAGAATGTGCAAAGTACAAATAGAAATAATGGGGTGCAAAGGAGCAAAATAAATAAATACAGTAGGGGAAGAGGTGGTTGTTTGGGCTAAATTATAGATGGGCTATGTACAGGTGCAGTAATCTGTGAGCTGCTCTGACAGCTGATGCTTAAAGCTAGTGAGGGAGATAAGTGTTTCCAGTTTCAGAGATTTTTGAAGTTCGTTCCAATCATTGGCAGCAGAGAACTGGAAGGAGAGGTGGCCAAAGGAATAATTGGTTTTGGGGGTGACCAGAGAGATATACCTGCTGGAGCGCGTGCTACGGGTGGGTGCTGCTATGGTGACCAGCGAGCTGAGATAAGGGGGGACTTTACCTAGCAGGGTCTTGTAGATGACCTGGAGCCAGTGGGTTTGGCGACGAGTATGAAGCGAGTGCCAGCCAACGAGAGAGTACAGGTCGCAGTGGTGGGTAGTATATGGGGCTTTGGTGACAAAACGGATGGCACTGTGATAGACTTCATCCAATTTATTGAGTAGGGTATTGGAGGCTATTTTGTAAATGACATCGCCGAAGTCGAGGATCGGTAGGATTTAAAAGGATTTAACTTTTGGATTGGAGGTCTGGAAGGAGAGTTTACAGTCTAACCAGACACCTAGGTATTTGTAGATGTCCACATATTCTAAGTCAGAACCGTCCAAAGTAGTAAATGGTCACAATGACAGGAAAAGACTTCTAGTTTGTGAATCTGTGGGGATTTAAGAATTATATTTACAATATTGGATATGGATAGGAATAAAAGAGCTCTAGTGTTACAGTTTGAGATACAGAGATTATCACTGACAGGGATTTTTTAAGGTCTTCCGGAGAGACCAGTATGATTTTGAACATACTATATCACTATTTAATGTTGTTATACTGTTTACTGGACTCATGTCCGTTTACTTGTGTCTAACTCTTAAATCCAATAGTCTGGAACAATATCCCTTCCTCTATTTTTACATTGTTAATAAGTAAGATGTGTGTTAAAGGGAAATTTCACCCTGGCTCTGCAAAGGCATATAGCAATTACTACACTAACAACATTACGTTTTTATCATAAACATCACAATAATCCAAACCGTAAACTAGAACTAGCACATTTTCATTTCACTATTACAATCGGGAAGTTTTGACTCCCTGTGTATTCGTCTGCTCATAGTGAACCATAAAGTCCGGCATTCATAGCGAATGCTGATACCACCCGCTAGGTAGAGTGGGCGTGCCAGCAAACTTGAATTATGCCATTGTTAACTTTGAACGACCAACACACAGTAATCTCAGAATTTATCTAGGCAAGATTTTTTGAAGACGTTTGTTTTTCAATTTTTTTTAATCCTGCCTGTTATGGTGTCCTGTGCCTGGCTGTGCTAATTACATACAAGTGCAAAAATTAGTTATCTTTCACCATTCTACCTACCAGAGATTCACTCCGATTCTGCCAGTGACTTTGGCTATCAAGAATGATGCGGTGACAGTGGTGACCTGTCATTCAGGGCATGTGGAGCACTATTTTTCTTCCCCTGCCTGCAATTCGGTGGAGAGGGTGAGCGGTCCAAATCTGGTTTTAAGGATTTAAAACATCTGTCTGAAAGGTTCTCTTTTCCAAGCTTAAAAGGATAAACATTCACAAGCAACACCATGGGCCAGAAAAGGTTGAATACATTGGCCATGCTGTCAATTCAGCATTACTTCTGTCGCATTCAAAACAACGAGCTCGGACTGGGAAAATACTTTTTGAATGATCATCCAACTCGGAATTCCAAGACAGGAATTCTGACCTCTATCTAGAGCTCGAACCTCTAGATCGCTGACGTCATGATAAAACCTTGTTTTTTCCGAGTTTCCAGCTGTTTTGAAAGGACCATAAATCCAGAGAATGCCAGACTTTGATGACAAAGTTTGTCCACAAGAAGGACCGCCGCACCAGGTTCAAATGAGCAAAGCACAACAACGGTGAGTCCAAACATATGTCTTGTATACTGCTGCATAAATGATGTAATATACCAGGGAGATATGTATACAGTATCTAAGAAAGTAATACTAAGAGTATGTTGTGTAGTAAGATGTTAGTAGCCCATGTGTCTCACTCACCCTAAGAATTTGGTCCCTCTCCCCTTCAGAACTTAACCTACTGTTCTGACTTGGTGGTGCACATGTAGCGTATAGCCTGCTTTAGTGAAACGTCATCATCAAATATTATATTCATTGTCTACTTATATGCCCCTGTTATTTATCCTATGGTTCTGACTTGGTGTACAGGAAGAATACTGTAAGAACGGCCCATGTTCTGAATTCTGGCACTGTACATTCTGGCGCTGTTCTGGCGCATTTCAAAATTGCTGAACAAATAGTTATATCGACTACTCTCTCATTAATGTCTTAATCGAAATTATGGCGTGT
The DNA here is from genome assembly GCF_029448725.1 of Salvelinus fontinalis. Taxonomy (NCBI): domain Eukaryota; kingdom Metazoa; phylum Chordata; class Actinopteri; order Salmoniformes; family Salmonidae; genus Salvelinus; species Salvelinus fontinalis. Next base: position 8,987,343 of record NC_074669.1, read on the forward strand.
CTCTTATATGCTCATCGTTCCCTTATGCCATAGTTTGTACATCTCAATTGTTATATTGCTTATATATGTCTATCTCATTAGTATCTTATTCATAATTTTAGGCAATGTTGGAATTATTTCATTATTTTGCTTACTTTGTGTATTATCTGTTGTAAAGTCACAAATGGCACCCTATTCCCTATACAGTACAGTACACTGACCTGGTCAAAAGTACTGCACTATATAGGGAATAGGGTGCCATTTGGGATGTGAGAATGGCGTGAGTATAGCCTCATTGGAACGTTAATGCCAAACCTTCCCATTTCATCTTCACCTAAAATGAAATCACAGCCCTATTAGAAATCTGTGATTGAGAGGGCTTTATGGTTTTTGCTGGCTGGCGGAAAAGGTTTTCGGAAAAATTTGGGTAAACTATCTATCACAATTTGGACACAGAATCCTTTTCACTGCATCGGCAGCAGATTTTCCGTTAGTGTGATATCATCAGGAGTAATTTTCTGTGATACATATGGTATTATTTGACATAATGACATCATCATTGAATATACACTGAGTGTACAAAACATTAGGAACACCTGCTCTTTTCATGACAGACTGACCAGGTGAAAGCTATGATCCCTTATTGATGTCTCTTGTTAAATCCATTTCAATCAGTGTAGATGAAGGGGGAGATACAGATTAAAGAAGGATTTTTAAACCTTGAGACAATTGAGACATGGATTGTGTATGTGTGCCATTCAGAGGGTGAATGGGCAAGACAAAAGATTTAAGTGTCTTTGAACAGGGTATGATAGTAGGTGCTAGGCGCACCGGTTTGAGTGTGTCAAGAACTGCAATGCTGCCGGGTTTTTCACGTTCAACAGTTTCCCATGTGTCTGAAGAATAGTCCACCACCCAAAGGACATCTAGCCAACTTGACACAACTGTGGGACGCATTGAAGTCAACATGGGCCAGCTTTCCTGTGTAACACTTGATACCTTGTAGAGTCCATGCCCCAATGAATTGAGGCTGTTCTGTGGGCAAAAGGGGGTGCAACTCAATATTAGGAAGGTGTTCCTAATGTTTTGTACACTGTGTATAAAGGGAAAAAACAATGGTTTAGTAGGATTTAAGAGTAATTTCGATGGTGTGCTTCACTGTCCTAAACCTAACCAAGTCAGTAACACTGTAATACCATCTGGGGCCCACTGCTGTGAGAGCTTGTCAGAGAATGTGAACATTAAATGGAACATCAAATCAGAGGGCAAGTGATAATTCATTCCGAAGTACCCAGATATTTTCCATGGTTTATTTTTATGTCTAATTTCTGTGTGAGGGCCTCAAATGATTTGTGTGATCCCCCTACAGCACTGGTTGATCCCCCTACAGCACTGGTTATTTAATCTGTTTGGTTTGGGATGAGTCCACAGACAATGTCATAATGACCTGCTGACCACAGAGCTGTCCCTGGCCAGGATCCAGAGAGGATGGATTAACAGCCATATGGTCTTAGTTAATTTGGTCTCAGCACTGAGAAGAATATATAAAGAAAGGTTGCATGGTGATTTATTTTTAAGATAGTCCGCCCAAGGCACAAGTCATTTTCACATAGAGTAGGACAATATTTCTCTTCACCATCCTCCACAGGTCCGGTCAACAATGATGCTATAATCTTTTTAACAAACTTCAAAATAAAATGACTTTAAGGGTCAATCAGGAGTGGGCTTTTTACTTGAAAGTCTTTTTTAGGTGATGCACTTCAGTCTAATCTTGGAATCACAGAACTGAACCAAAATATTGTGTAATTGAGTCAGATGTTACTTGCTCTGTCCACAGGATTGGGCGCGTTCCACAGCTAAGGTGAGGCAACGCAACAACCAATGGTCGCGTGCCACGCCATTGACTGTGTCATTGACTGACAAATTGCTTTAACATATGTGGTTAGCTGATACTTAAAATACCTATCCAGATGTTGTAAGATGTCAGGCATCAGCAACGTCTAAGCATAGGAACGTGCACAATAACTTCTGTCTGATGCACAACTGTCACCTTTTCTGTCTCAATAAACATATGAGTATCATATCACTAACATTCCCCGAGCATTAATAATGCCCTAATATAATTTTGTTTGCTTATAAAATATAGGCAGCTTAATTCAATACATTCCTTCTGGTCATTAGAGTTATATTACATAATATTCATTTCCTTCACAGACATAAGGCTGAAGGAGACAATGCGGTACGATGTATCCTTCCTTAGCAGAAAGTAATTTAGAGCCACTGTACTCAAGCCTAGTGGAAGAAACAGAGGCTTACGGTTCAAATGTTAATTTATCTCATAGTTGGTGTTTGGACTGTGTGTCAGACTACAACTAAATATCCTCTATCTCTCATTAAGAGCTGTGAGGGAGAGAGAAAAGCCACCCGTTCTCAGGGAATACATGTATGTGTAAATCTGACCCATACTGTACAAATAAGGATGTGTACACTAAGGTCGGTCACATCTCTAAGAATACTGTATTCAACACATGCATTTATCTGCCAAGGAATCTCAGGAAGATAAACTTGTTTCAACATTGAGAAACTCACAGTCTAGAATGTCAAAAGGAACACATTACAAAGAAGTGGCTTTTAATTCAGCTGTAGAAAGAAATATCACATTTCTTAAATAAAGTAGGCACCAGTGGGCAAACAGTGAAGCTTGGGGAAATGGCATTGTTGTCCTTTAATGTGCATATCCCACAAGACATGACACCAGAGGTCTCTTCACAATCCCAAAGTCAAGAACAGACTATAGGAGGTGCACAATACTACATAGAGCCACAACTACATGGAACTCTATTCCAGATCAGGTAACTGATGCAAGCAGTAGAAGCCGATTTTAAAAAACGATCAAATACACCTTATGGAACAGCAGAGACTTTGAAGAGATACACACACACACAGGAACAGACATGCATATGCTCCCGAGCGGCGCAACTGTCTAAGGCACTGCATCTCAGTGCAAGAGGCGTCACTACAGTCCCTGGTTCAAATCCAGGCTGAATCACATCCTGCCGTGATTGGGAGTCCCATAGGGCGGAGCGCAATTAGCCCAGAGTCGTGCGGGTTTGGCCGGGGTAGGCCGTCATTGTAAATAAGGATTTGTTCTTAACTGACGTGCCTAGTTAAATAATAATATGCACGTTGTAATATGGTTGTATTATACATTGTTGTATTGTAGATATGTAGTGGTGTAATAATGTTATATGATGTACTGTTTTATCTTTTGTTTTATATGTCATGTAAGTGCCTTAATGTGTTTGGCAGCAGCTAATGGGGATCCCTAATAAATACATATACAAATGGCCGTCAACACCACACAAAAGATCCCAAATGTTTCCAATGGAAACCTAAACCTGGCCTCCATGATAGAAAAAAGCATTCCATAAATGCTTGTCAACTTATAACAACAACTCCAAGGATAACACTTCATTTTAAGGGGTCCTTATTACAGTGTGATTACATATGTCAAACATTGTAGTTAATTGTAGTAACTTATAGTTACATTGTAATAACATGTAACTGGTGGTAATTGCAGTCTGTAATTACAGAGGTGTAACAACAAATGATTGTTACCATGCTTGTTACAAATGGGGAAGTTTCTGCTAAATTCACCAATTTAGTGTTTGGCTTCTTCTCAGCTGAAACCGATTCAGTAATAACTATCACAAAGTTGTAATCTCTTGTGGTCAGATGCGCTGGGTGTCCTGAGATTACATAGGCTTTAATTATCTACCCGTCAAAATGTCCACTCAATGTTGTTGCCCCCAAAAAGTATACCATCTGGGTTAACTTGGTTGAGTTCACAAAAATAGATAAGATGTAGGTCAACCTCAATAACTGGGGTCTACCATACGGGTGTCATCCAAAAGTGGGAGGATAAATACACAAGTACACCACAGAGTACATGTAAAATCTGCATCAGTACAATGTAATTCCTAGGTGTTACACAGGATTTAGCTCATTAAAATTAAGTATATCTTAAGGTGTACTTACTTGTAATTATTGTGTACCTACAAATTATGTTACCCAATCCTGACAAAGAAAAGATTAGCTTATCCTTCGGTCAACTTTATTGCAAACTTTATTGTAAAAAGACCTTACATTTCTGATAAAATTACAATAATTTTTATCGTTAGATTCATAACTTGATTAATTAGATTAAACAAAGATATAGACAATAACATAAAAATAACATAAAAATAACTATTCTAGTAGTGGTGAAGTAGTAGTCTAGATAACTAATTTAGAACAGGATTTTCTTTCTTCCTTTTATAACATTAGAGGAAACAATAGAAATTGACAGCTCTGTCTCCTTCATCTGTTTCTTTGTTGTAAGCATTTTCCCATCCTGGAGTCTGAGACCTTAGTAGTAGAAGAAGAATCTGTGGTACAGAAGAAGAATTTAGCTATGACAATTTACATTACCCTAAAGTAGTTATCATCATCATTATTTCTATAGTTTAGGCCTGCTACCTAGCTAGTAGTTGTGTTATCCAGCTAGCAATAATAGTGCTTGCTAACATTAATAAGTTATAGTGCTTGCTAACATTAATAAGTTAGCTAAAGTTTAGCTAGATCGAAAAGGACTAACGTTACTCATAGTGTGTTGACATAAGTGGCTAGCTGGCTAGCTAACGTTAACATGCTGGGTATATCTCATGTAATACCAAAGACAGTACAGTATGAAGATAAGCAGAAATTGATCCTCGATCACTCTTGCAGGTGATGTCATGGCGACGTTGGCTAGCTAAGCTCATATGTAGAAACACATCATCGGGTCTAACGGTCGCCTTGCGCCGAACTGCGCATGTGCAGTCCGTTAAAGGCACTCCTTAGATATAAATATGTTTTTGACTAAAATGTATGTGTCAGTTTCATGAGAGTGGAGTAATAACATGTTCAACTACTTAAGACACTGGCTTGAATCTAGGTTGTGCCTTTAGATTTTGAAAATTTACTAAGGAAGAAATCTTTCACTTCTCTCATTGACTTCCCAAACCCAGGCCTGGTCTTTTTGGCAAGCTTTCCCGGAAGTCTTGCGATGTTGCAAAATCGTTTTTGACATTGCGCCTGGACATCAGACTCCAGAGCCCTTTATTGCAAAATGGTGTCAATGAGGTGGTTGGTTTTCAATTGGCTAACACTTATCACATGGTTTGTGCAGGATGAAATGTGTAGGCTGAAATGTGTAGGCATTGGGATGCATTATATGGTTGTCATGCTCTATGAAATTTAAACATTTGTAACAACCATGGTAACAAACATTCATTTTTACACCTCTGTAGTTACAGACTGCAATTACCACCAGTTACATGTTTTTATTACAGTTTAACTATATATTATTAAAATTAATTACAATACCTGTTGCAGTGCAATTTCATATTACACTGTAATAAGGACCCCTTAAAATGAAGCATTACTACCCCAAGTAGTAATGCTACTAATAATCCCCAGTTTACAATTGGCTCATTCATCCCCCTCCTCTCCCCTGTAACTATTCCCCAGGTTGTTGCTGCAAATGAGAACGTGTTCTCAGTCAACTTACCTGGTAAAATAACAGAAAAATAAATTAAATTTAAAAAAGTTAGAATATATTTTAGGTGGCTCCTGTAATGCATATGAGGGTGGTATATATGGGTTATAAATGTGTTATGAAGTCTTAATGTAGGTAGCCTTCAGGTAAAGTATTACGAGTCTACGAACAGGCAGGGGTGTTGCACGAAATACTTTCAAGTTTCACGTTTAATTAGCTGTATGTATGGGATTCACATGGTATACATCGTCCAAAGAAATGCTTACTTGCAGGTTCCTTGTTGACAATGTAACAATAAGAAATTATACAAGATAAGAAAATGAACATAAAGTAAATGGCTCAGTAGAATAAAATATCATTTTTTTGCATAAGTATAATACAGGAAGGCACAATTTATAGGGGGGGCTGGTAAAAAGTTGTGCATTGTATAGTGAATACTAGGGTGCCACTTGGGATGCAGTCTGGATCTCCTCAGCACAACTATACAGATGAGACACTTTTCTCACTCTACTGTGCCTGAGATTACGGTGAAGCCACTCTCACCGTAAGCCTCAGTCCCTAAGAGAGGGGCTTCCCTGCTAGTGTGAATGGGCAACAATAGATTTTATTTTTTTATTTTTTATTTTTTATTTCACCTTTATTTAACCAGGTAGGCTAGTTGAGAACAAGTTCTCATTTGCAACTGCGACCTGGCCAAGATAAAGCATAGCAGTGTGAACAGACAACAACACAGAGTTACACATGGAGTAAACAATAGACAAGTCAATAACATGGTAGAAAAAAGAGAATCTATATACAATGTGTGCAAAAGGCATGAGGTAGGCAATAAATCGAATAATTACAATTTAGCAGATTAACACTGGAGTGATAAATCATCAGATGATCATGTGCAAGAAGAGATACTGGTGTGCAAAAGAGCAGAAAAGTAAATAAATAAAAGCAGTATGGGGATGAGGTAGGTAAATTGGGTGGGTAGTTTACAGATGGACTATGTACAGCTGCAGCGATCGGTTAGCTGCTCGGATAGCAGATTTTTAAAGTTGTTGAGGGAGATAAAAGTCTCCAACTTCAGAGATTTTTGCAATTCGTTCCAGTCGCAGGCAGCAGAGAACTGGAAGGAAAGGCGTCCAAATGAGGTTTTGGCTTTAGGGATGATCAGTGAGATACACCTGCTGGAGCGCGTGCTACGGGTGGGTGTAGCCATCGTGACCAGTGAACTGAGATAATGCGGCACTTTGCCTAGCATAGCCTTGTAGATGACCTGGAGCCAGTGGGTCTGACGACGAACATGTAGCGAGGGCCAGCCGACTAAGGCATACAGGTCGCAGTGGTGGGTCGTATAAGGTGCTTTAGTAACAAAACGGATGGCACTGTCATAAACTGCATCCAGTTTGCTGAGTAGAGTATTGGAAGCTATTTTGTAGATGACATCGCCGAAGTCGAGGATCGGTAGGATAGTCAGTTTTACTAGGGTAAGTTTGGCGGCGTGAGTGAAGGAGGCTTTGTTCCGGAATAGAAAGCCAACTCTAGATTTGATTTTGGATTGGAGATGTTTGATATGAGTCTGGAAGGAGAGTTTGCAGTCTAGCCAGACACCTAGGTACTTATAGATGTCCACATATTCTAGGTCGGAACCGTCCAGGGTGGTGATGCTAGTCGGGCGTGCGGGTGCAGGCAGCGAACGGTTGAAAAGCATGCATTTGGTTTTACTAGCGTTTAAGAGCAGTTGGAGGCCACGGAAGGAGTGTTGTATGGCATTGAAGCTCGTTTGGAGGTTAGATAGCACAGTGTCCAGGGAAGGGCCGGAAGTATACAGAATGGTGTCGTCTGCGTAGAGGTGGATCAGGGAATCGCCCGCAGCAAGAGCAACATCATTGATGTATACAGAGAAAAGAGTCGGCCCGAGAATTGAACCCTGTGGTACCCCCATAGAGACTGCCAGAGGACCGGACAACATGCCCTCCGATTTGACACACTGAACTCTGTCTGCAAAGTAGTTGGTGAACCAGGCAAGGCAGTCATTAGAAAAACCGAGGCTATTGAGTCTGCCGATAAGAATATGGTGATTGACAGAGTCGAAAGCCTTGGCCAGGTCGATGAAGACGGCTGCACAGTAATGTCTTTTATCGATGGCGGTTATGATATCATTTAGTACCTTGAGCGTGGCTGAGGTGCACCCGTGACCGGCTCGGAAACCGGATTGCACAGCGGAGAAGGTACGGTGGGATTCGAGATGGTCAGTGATCTGTTTGTTAACTTGGCTTTCGAAGACCTTAGCTAGGCAGGGCAGGATGGATATAGGTCTGTAACAGTTTGGGTCCAGGGTGTCTCCCCCTTTGAAGAGGGGGATGACAGCGGCAGCTTTCCAATCCTTGGGGATCTCAGATGATACGAAGGAGAGGTTGAACAGGCTGGTAATAGGGGGTGCGACAATGGCAGCGGACAGTTTCAGAAATAGGGGGCCCAGATTGTCAAGCCCAGCTGATTTGTATGGGTCCAGGTTTTCCAGCTCTTTCAGAACATCTGCTATCTGGATATGGGTAAAGGAGAAGCTGGGGAGGCTTGGGCGAGTAGCAGCGGGGGGGGGGGCGGGGCTGTTGGCCAAGGTTGGAGTCGCCAGGTGGAAGGCATGGCCAGCCATTGAGAAATGTTTGTTGAAGTTTTCGATTATCACGGACTTATCAGTGGTGACCGTGTTATCTAGCCTCAGTGCAGTGGGCAGCTGGGAGGAGGTGCTCTTGTTTTCCATGGACTTTACAGTATCCCAGAACTTTTTGGAGTTAGAGCTACAGGATGCAAATTTCTGCTTGAAAAAGCTGGCCTTTGCTTTCCTGACTGACTGCGTGTATTGGTTCCTGACTTCCCTGAACAGTTGCATATCACGGGGGCTCTTCGACGCTATTGCAGTTCGCCACAGGATGTTTTTGTGCTGGTCGAGGGCAGTCAGGTCTGGAGTGAACCAAGGGCTGTATCTGTTCTTGGTTCTGCATTTTTTGAACGGAGCATGCTTGTCTAATATGGTGAGGAAGTAACTTTTAAAGAATGACCAGGCATCCTCAACTGACGGGATGAGGTCAATATCCTTCCAGGGTACCCGGGCCAGGTCGATTAGAAAGGCCTGCTCGCAGAAGTGTTTCGGGGAGCGTTTGACAGTGATGAGGGGTGGTCGTTTGACCGTGGACCCGGTGATATGTGTAAGTCTTCTTTTGAGCTATATGTAGTCCCCTTTTGAAAGTATTGTTGTAAGTATTACTCAAGTTAGGAAAACAGAGTGGTCACATAAACATGTGGCGCATAAATATCCTATACATCCTACTAGCCTCGAGTGCCAGGCTTCACGGTTCCGGATGCAGAACACACACATGAAAATGGTTGCTGCTGGCTGCGTGAGACTAACAAGATACTGTAACTTGCAATATATACAAACTGAAATAAATAAATATATATGAAACTGTTTTAATACTGCTAATTAATTTGGCAGACAATAATGTTGTATTTCACATTATAACCTCTCCGAATTCAATATACTGTATACAATTCATCAAGCCCTCTTCTGCCATGGCAGAATAAGAAGATGATAGAGAACACATTTGTCGCCATCTTGAGGCTTTCTCGACCTCTTACAGGGAAGTGCCAATTATACCGTTTTTACACTCATGAAAAACATGAATGTTATGCAACTTGAGACCGTCTCACACCAATATAGATTTTGTTGAGTACGTAAATATCTCTATACTATGTATACCACTATATACAATAAAATAAGTCATTAAATGACTTTAGCCTAGTTTATACCCGACGTAACCAACGCAAGAACGCTTCGCAAAATGGCGACCTGCGTCGAGTGAATTGTGGAGCTGCACGTCTGCGTACTTTTGCTACGCAACGCCAGTTTACGTAGCTACTTGTAGTTATTTCATGCATAAGGACGTAGGGTATAAACTAGGCTTTGCGGCTTGATCACACCGATAGTATTATTGCTCAATTTGTACGCAGCACCATCTGGATATGTGTGTAACAAAAGTTCAACATTCACCTTCTGCCACCATTTCTGTCAAGCCGTCTACCCATACAATTTGAAGCATACGTTTGATAAATTAAACATATGAACCACACAGAACGCTCTGAAACTGCCTCTGAAACGCAGCATGCCATTGGAAATGAATGTACTTCTGGTGTACCAAATTGCAAAGCACTGTTGTTGTGATCGACACTAAAATTAAAAATACAATCAAAATCTGCTATGCAAAAAATATGGAAGTGATTGAAAAATTACATTATTACCCCCACCCCAAAGCCCCAAAAGTTTAAATGAAAATACATCAAAAAAATTGGTGTAGAAGTAAAATCGAGGGTATGGCAGTATCAATCCCTGTTGAAAAGCACCACCTTCCTAGTTACCGGAGTAGGAGCTGATAAGGGATCAAAACCTAGAGGGAATTTTGGTGTTGAGTAGCATACTTATAGTAGAAACGAATAGTTGGCTAGTCGATTACCAGTCTGGTTCAAATGGAGTATCTTTAGGGACACCTGAGTTATATATATATATACAGTATATAAAAAAAGACATGACTCAAAACACCTCAAAACAAGACATGGTATCAATAACAAAATACAACAAGCTTGTTGCTAGCTAGCTCACCCTTCAGAATCATTACACCCATCCTTCTGCCTCTGCGATGGGTGAGCATCATTTCTGTGACGTTGTCAGCTAACAAGTCTGAGAACATTTCCCCCAGGAATACTCACACATGGGGAGAATTCACAGTAATGTCCACCTCTGGCTGGTCTGTAGTGTCTTCAAGGGCGATGCTCACTCTGGACTGTGATCAGAATTCAAGGATGCACAATTCAACTTCAATCTCACTTCCTTTACTTATACAATTATACTTACTGGTACCGATATCAAAAAGCACAACCAATGACCATTCAAGAGTAATCTGGGGCTTGTCTTACCTTTCTACCAGTGGCATAATTCACCCCCTCAGATTCGTCCTCCTCCACATCATCCCTGCTGCAGGACGTACTGCATGAGTCCTCAAGGTCTGAGGCCTCGCTGTCATATGGGGTAGGCACTGAGCACAATGGAGAGCATCGCCTAAACCTCAAACAAATCCTACATTTTCAAGTAGTGTTTCAAACACTTGACCCTCCCAAGGTCTGTGCAGCTTCGATGCCATCTTGGAATCCAAACTTGTCTCATGTCCTAAATCAGATATTTTGCCCACTTCACCGTCAACCAATCTCGTCAGCTCTGTGACCAGATCACTTATTTGAATGCACTGACGCTTCTTGGTCATTTTTGGCATGCGGCATATTTTATAGACAAGCTTCATCAGGACTTCTAGTAGAAGCTCCCTGATGAAGCTGGAGGAACCGGATATCACTTGTTCAACTGCTGTTCAATCTCAGCTTTGATGCTGCTCTGTTCAGCTTTCTTATTCAAAGATTGACAGGTCGTCATTTCTTTAACCCCTTATATTAGTTTGTATCTCAAACGGTTTAGACACTACAGACAGAAGCTGGCACATCATTGTTACCGACTTCATAAGAGTCCCGTGACACTTGTACAACAAAATGGAGATTCTCCCCTTTTCATAGAGTTTGAACAGTTTGTAGGCCAAACTGGTCGGACGCTACAGACGTTTTTGTGAGAATACAGATTTTTGGGATGTCTCATGGTCTGGCAAACAACCGGTGTAGCTCGGTCACCTTCCACCGCAGATGCGGAAGGGGGACAAAGTCCATGCAAAATAATTGATATCTCTAGCTTAAACTGACAGATTCTGATGCGGATTTTTAAATTATATTTCTTAGATTGACGCACATGTGCAACTCTTAAGGATTAGCTGGCTGGATCCTAGTTGAGGACGTGACTAACAAGTTGACTAGTGCTCTGTGAGTGTGGGTGAAGAACGGGTGGAGCGTAGCCAATGTCTGCCTGAAGGCAACAGACCTCTTTCAGATGGTGTTGTCTGTGCATAGAAAGTTGATGCAATGCTATGGCACAAATGAAGCACTACAAAAGATACTATGCTATAAAAGGTACCCAAACAGCACAAGGCAATGAAAACAGCCTTGAATTGACAGCCTTGTTTAAATGTGTAAAAAAAAATATATTTCCTAATCTTTATTATATCTCCTAGACAAAAGACACTTCAAAACCTTATTCCTTATGATGACCTTTTTTACTATATATTTTGCCATTTATAAACATGCTATTCAATGCATTTCTATAGGCTATAGTGGTAAAGGGAAAATTCTATATTTTATCAAATAAAATAAAAATATATACCTAAAGGGGTCCTACAATTCCAAATCAAATAGCTAAATGATCCATGGTATGACCATCTTAATTAAAACAATTCCATGTTCTTGCACAGTTTAGGTTTCTCCTTGAGCAAAAAGTTAAGAAATTTGGTTCTTGAAAATAAAGCTATTGGATTTGTTTTTAATTGAATGTGAATCTGGGACCAGGTATACAACAATCTCCAGTGTGGAATGTAGACTGGGAGAGCATGCCGGATTCAATCTTACTCAAAGATGGTCCCTTCTGACCAGGACGTTTGTCTCAGACATTGAGTACGGTGTTCTCTTTGAGGGGTTTGTCTCACACAGCTGTTCCACATGGAATTTCTTGGAAGACAACACTGCTTCTTGAATAGGTGATTGATTGCTTATAGTTGTAGCCAGGGGAAGAGTCCGCATGATTGTGCTTACCATCAGAGGTCAAAGCTTCGCCACCAGTTCATAATGTATATTAAAGGTAATTCAAAATCAAATCAAATTTTATTAGTCACATGCACCAAATACGACAGGTGTAGACCTTACAGTGAAATGCTTACTTACGAGCCCCTAACCGTGAAGTTTCAAAAAATATGGATAAGAATAAGTAAGAATAAGATACGTAATAAGTAATTAAAGAGGAACAGTAAAAAAATATACACTGCTCAAAAAAATAAAGGGAACACTTAAACACAATGTAACTCCAAGTCAATCACACTTCTGTGAAATCAAACTGTCCACTTAGGAAGCAACACTGATTGACAATAAATTTCACATGCTGTTGTGCAAATGGAATAGACAAAAGGTGGAAATTATAGGAAATTAGCAAGACACCCCCCAAAACAGGAGTGATTCTGCAGGTGGTGACCACAGACCACTTCTCAGTTCCTATGCTTCCTGGCTGATGTTTTGGTCACTTTTGAATGCTGGCGGTGCTCTCACTCTAGTGGTAGCATGAGACGGAGTCTACAACCCACACAAGTGGCTCAGGTAGTGCAGTTCATCCAGGATGGCACATCAATGCGAGCTGTGGCAAAAAGGTGTGCTGTGTCTGTCAGCGTAGTGTCCAGAGCATGGAGGCGCTACCAGGAGACAGGCCAGTACATCAGGAGACGTGGAGGAGGCCGTACGAGGGCAACAACCCAGCAGCAGGACCGCTACCTCCGCCTTTGTGCAAGGAGGTGCACTGCCAGAGCCCTGCAAAATGACCTCCAGCAGGCCACAAATGTGCATGTGTCTGCTCAAACGGTCAGAAACAGAGTCCATGAGGGTGGTATGAGGGCCCGACGTCCACAGGTGGGGGTTGTGCTTACAGCCCAACACCGTGCAGGACGTTTGTAGACGTCCTGTAGGCAATTAGTTGGGCTTGGGATCTCATTCCCTCTGGAGGGTCTCTCTTGCAGCCATGAATTAACTCACTTTGTGCAATACAACCCTAAACAGCTAACTCCTCCACTGCAATCTTGTGCACAACCACGTCGCCATCGTTGCTGAAACATGGTGATGTCGGCAGATAAATGGCACAACAAATGGGCCTCAGGAACTTGTCACGGTATCTCTGTGCATTCAAATTGCCATCAATAAAATGCATTTGTGTTCGTTGTCAGCAAACTGCTCGCCCACAATGATGCCATACACGTAGTCTGCAGTTGAGGCCAGTTGGACATACTGCCAAATTCTCTAAAATGACATTGGAGGTAGCTTATAGTAGAGATATTAATTAATTATCTGGCAATAGCTTTGGTGGACATTCCTTGGCAAAGGAGAAATGCTCGCTAACAGGGATGTAAAACATTTTTCTTTACACAAAATTTGAGAAATAAGCATTTTGTGCATATGGGACATTATTTCAGCTCATTTAACATGGGACCAACACTACACGCTGCGTTTAGATTTTTGTTCAGTGTCGTTATTTATGATGCAAGGTGATTTGTTGATCAGTCAGTCGGCAGTCCCCCGCACTGTCAGCTGCGTCATACAAGCCCAATGTCAAAAGAGGTTAGAACTTACGCAGGTTAGGAGAATCAGGTTATGGGTTAGCAAAGATTCTCAGGCAAGACTCAAACATGCAAAATTTGATGTCACTGACATTTGCTGCATCCCTTCTAGCCATGATCCATCCCCCCCAACTGACTCTGTGGTTACTCATAATTCAGTCCTCAAAGGTGAACAGTCAATGAAGACACCCATGATGGCACTGTCAAATTAATGAGCTGACAATTAAAGTTCCACAAAAAAAGTTTAATAACTTGAATACAAAATTGTTGCCAGTGTTTTACTAGGACATAGGCCTAAGCAATTCACACAGCTGAAAAACTGCACCCCCCCACCAAAAAAAGACATTCCCCTTGCCACCAAACTAGTCTTGATGGTTTTCAGCACAAGACCTCTGAATTATAAAATATATTTTTGCAATTAGGATATATAATAAATTGGCACATTTTGTATTATTAGAGTGTCATCATGAATTTGTTAGCTTTTGACAAGGAGAAAAGAGAGTGGGATGGGTACTGGTTGCATACTCACCTACTGGCTTAAATTGAAAAACTGCAGAGAAGTGTTGCAATTTAGAGGTTCCACTATAGGGCCATGTGTTAATTCACTTTTATACATCACTTAAAACTCTCATCTGAAGTCAGATAAGAAAACCTGATGAAAGGGTATGTTCAGGACATACCATGAATAAACTAAAAGTACTGTCAATTACTATAGTTGAAGCATTAGAAAAGACAGCGCATTGCATTTCCATCCGCCCTCTAATAAAATGGAACAGTGGATTACTCAGAGAAACAGCAGTTATTAGGAAGATGTTATTAATTGATAGTTTATTAAAATGGGCAAGAGGAAGATGGGGAGGTCAAAACAAAGAGTTGATCTCCATTACAAACAAAGATTTAGAAACTCCAGCATTCTTAGTGCCAAACGTTTCACAGAAAACGGCATTTATGCTTTAAACAGGTAGAGGGGGAAGTTTGGTAGGAGAGTCCAGGTAACCATATAAAAACACTAGTGGGTTTTACAGCCAAGAAAATAAAATAAAAACATTCAAGCCCATCCAATGTATTCACAGACGAAGATACGAGGGGCTTTTCAAAACCTGTTTCAAAATGACAGTGAGAGTCAAGTGCACAGTCAGTCCTCTCATTCTTATCCAACATTTGGAGTCAGGTTTAGGAGGAGTGTGTAGGCGGGGAGGGGAGTGTGTGTTACGTGCTCTTCATCATCTTCCTCTTCTTCAACATCCTCTCTCGCCAGTCATCAGGTAAAGCCTCAAAGTTTGCGTTCTTTCCAGCTTTACCCCTGCAATCCAACAGATAAATCTATTTCTTACTGCCTTTCACCAAAAACATGTGCATTACAAGTTAAAATATAAAAACCTAATGCATGTCTCCCAACACAAAAATAGTGTGCAATCACAGTAATTCAGCTCAGGTTTGTGAAAGTCCTCCTCGTTGAGAGGCATGTCAACAAAAACAGCAGGTACACTAAGGAACAGTAACCACTGCTGGACTAGATCAAACAGACTTCTACATAAAAATAAAAAATAAAAAAACATTTTTAAATCAGAGGCTGTATGCATCAAGTGTCTCAGAGTAGGAGTGCTGATGTAGGATCAGCCTTTTAGATCATTATGAATAAGATACATGGACAGGGACCTGATCCCAGATCAGCAAGCCACTGTGCGATTCTTAATAAGGCCCAAGAAATTTACAACTTATAAAAATTTGGGGGGCTCTTACGTGAGTAACTGCTGCTGTTTCCACTCCTCAATGCTCCTCTTGTTGAGCTGGTCCCTGTCCTCGTCGCTAGAACTAGCCTGCTCCTCCTCGTCCAGCTCTTTCTGGATGCTCTGCCACTTCTTTACCAGGGACGGCATCTTCGTCTTGCTCTTCTTCGACTGGACACAGCAACCAGGGGAATAACGGAGAGAGTGGGGGATTGTCATTTAATGCCATCAGTGATTTGATTCTACTAGGAGATGCTGCAAAATATATAAATATATATATATTTTTATATATACATCAAATTAGACTGCTGATCTTTTACAATCCTTTCTCCTCAATGCATAGAACAGATCAATTGTTAGTCACATGCGCCAAATACATCAGGTGTAGACCTTGGTGAAATTCTTACTTACAAGCCCTTAACCAACAATGCAGTTAAGTTTATTTAGTAAATATTTTCTTAAGTAAAAAATAAAAAGACAGGGGGTACCGGTACCAAGTCAATGTGTGGGGTACATGTTAGTCGAGGTAATTTGTACATGTAGGTAGGGGTTAAAGTGACTATGCATAGAAAATAAACAGCGAGTAACAGCAGTGTAAAAACAAGAGGGAGGGGGGGGGGGGTTAAGAAGCTGTTAAGGAGCCTTTTGGACCTAGACTTGGCGCTCCGGTAACACTTGCCATGCAATAGCAAAGAGAACAGTCTGACAATTTTTTGGGCCTTCCTCTGACCTGCCCTAGTATATAGGTCCTTGATGGCAAGAAGCTTGGCCCCAGTAATGTACTGGGCCGTACACACTACCCTCTGTAGCGCCCTACGATCGGATGCTGAGCAGTTGCCAAACCAAGCGGTAATGTAACCGTTCAGGATGCTCTCGATGGTGCAGCTGTAGAACTTTGAGGATCTGGGGACCCATGCCAAATCTTTTCAGTCTCCTGAGGGGAAAAAGGCATTCTTTCTTGGTGTGTTTGGACCATGAGAGTTCGTTGGTGGACACCAGGGAACTTGAAGCTCTCAACCTGCGCCACTACAGCCCCATCGATGAGAATGGGGGTGTGTTCGGCCCCCCTTTTCCTGTAGTCCACGATCATCTCCTTTGTCTTGCTCACGTTGAAGGAGAGGTTGTGGTCCTGGCACCACACTGCCAGGTCTCTGACATCCTCCATAGGCTGTCTCATCATACTCGATGATCAGGCCTACCACCGGTGTCGTCAGCAAACGTAATGATGGTGTTGGAGTTCCTGCTTGGCCACGCATGTGGGTGGACAGGGAGTACAGTAGGGGACTGTACACGCACCCCTGAGGGGCCCCTGTGTTGAGGATCAGCGTGGCAGATGTGTTGTTGCCTACCCTAACCACCTGGGGGTGGCCCATCAGAAAGTCCAGGATCCAGTTGCAGAGGGAGGTGTATTGTCCTTCGCTTAGTGATGAGCTTTGTGGGAACTATGGTGTTGAATGCTGAGCTGTAGTCAATGAATAGCACTCTCACATAGGTGTTCCTTTTGTCCAAGTGGGAAATGGCAGTCTGGAGTGCGATTGAGATTTTATCATCTGTGGATCTGTTGGGGCGGTATGCGAATTGGAGCGGGTCTAGGGTTTCCGGGACGATGGTGTTGATGTGAACCATGACCAGCCTTTCTAAGCACTTCATGGCTACCGACATGAGTGCTATGGGGCAGTAGTCATTTAGGCAGGTTACTGTCAATTTCTTGGGCACAGGGACTATGGTGGTCTGCTTGAAACATGTAGGTATTACAGACTCAGACAGGGAGAGGTTGACAATGTAAGTGAAGACACTTGCCATTTGGTCTGCGCATGCTCCGAGAACATGTCCTGGTAATCCATCTGGCCCTGCAGCCTTGTGAATGCTGACCTGCTTAAAAAGGTCTTGCTCACATCGGCTACGGAGAGCATGATCACAGTCGTCCGAAACAGCTGGTGCTCTCATGCATGCTTCAGTGTTGCTTGCCTCGATGCGAGCATAAAAAGGCATTTAGCTCGTCTGGTAGGCTCACGTTACTGGGCAGCTCACGGCTGGGCTTTATTGTATATAGGGGTGTGACATTTAAACTAATTTGGGATCAATAACGTCCAAAATAAAAATCATAACTGAAACCACCCCCTTTTTTGTACAACGTCGCAGTGAAGTTATCACAACCACAATTAATAGGTCCTGAGCATGATAAAAATACAACGCCACGTATGGTCTTTGAGAGCTTGACTGTTCTCTGCAAGCTCTCAAAGACCATACGTGGCGCTGACAGATTGTTGGCCATCCATTAACATGCCGTCATGTTATTGAAATGAGCCATCACATTGATGAGAAGTGGGACATGAAGTACGTACTAAAAAAAATGGAAGAGAGGCACACGAGAATCTAAAATGGCATTAATACCATTGTTGCTGAGTGGGTGGAAAACAGCAGTAAGGTGAGCGCCACAAGGTAGGCTTTCCACAAGTTACTACAGCCATAAAGTCAAAATTGCCTAGATTGTAAGAATTTATGAAAATAGGAAATTGTAGAAGTAGGTGGGCTTTATGACTGTGGCTACTCGTGACGACCGGTAGGTAGGTAGCCAGGACTGCAGTAGATTGAACTGCATTGTCACCTAGCGGTTAGACGCAGAACCATATCTGGATTGTGAATTCGCATCATGACGATAATTTATTTTTTTTTTTAAATGTATAAAACGTCAAGCATTTTTTGTCACATCACTAATTGGATATGAAAATCAAAGACACCCACCTTATCCTTCTTTAGTTTCTTGGTCTTGTCTGTTAGCAGTGTTTTAAACCCTGTGGGGTCCAGGGCAGAGGGGGCCTGAGTGGGGGGTAGCGGGGGGCGGGTAGGGGGAGGTGGGAGAGGTGGGGCCACGGTTTCAGAAGGCAGTGGAGGTGTAGCTACCGCAGACACACCCCAGTAGTCAGCTCCTGACATCACAGGACAGAACACAAAAGTCAACTATTTGATACAAGCCCTACACAGTTTAATTGCAAACCATGTGATGTCTAAACACCTATATTGTGAGACACTAGTGTCTTACATCTCCCACCAGAAAAATACTTCACAATCACAGTAATTCAGTAGAGGTCTGTGAAAGTTCTCATCATTGAGAGTCCTGCTACTTCAAGAGTAACATGAAAACCAGCAGGATGACGACATCATTGCTTTTTACCTGCTGTGGCGATGGTCTGTGTGTAGAGAATGGCACTGCTGCCAATGGTTACAGCCTTGGTCAGCTGACCTGATCCTGAAGCCTTGCGTTTCTGACTCTTACCCAGCGAGGCTGTAGACTCCACAACCTGAGGAGAGAAAATACTGAAAAAGGTAAGCTTACAGTAAAAGCCCATCTTATGCTAATGTACAACGAAATGCTTGTTTTGCACAACTCCGATCAGATGTTTTGGGGGTTGCAATCACATTCATTCAGTACTGGTCTGTGAAAGTTATCATTTAGAGTTAAGTTAACAAAAAACAGCAGGCCCACTGACTGGCACTTGGCAACTGCTGGACTAGGCTGTCATCTAAAAAGTGTTCTTAGTCTATTCACAAGACTACTAGATGACATTTGAGGTCTGGATTAGTAGAATGGTCACATACCTTCATGCCAACAACCCCTGGGGGGAGTGGCGGCTCTGTTCCAGGTGCTGGAGGCTCACTATCATCATCCTCCATCTCTACCTCCTCTATCTCTCCATCATCCTCCAGAGGAGGAGGGGGGAGAGGGGGAGGTGACTCTGGGGGTGGAGGGGGAGGCGGGGGAGAGTCGGCAGGGGGAGGGGGCTGGTCAGGGGGAAGTGGGGGCTGAGGCACAGACCAATAGGAGGGAAGGCCAGGCTGAGGGGGGACGATGGGTGTGAAGACTGAAGCTCCTGCAATATGATAGAAAATGTATAAAAGCTGGGGTTAATTGTGTACCCTTTCTTTGTCAGAGGGGAGGAGTAAGGTTAACCAAATATTGACTAGTTAGTAACATATGACCGTGGCAGATTCCATAGCTCAAGACTTGCTAGTTAGCTGCTGAAAGCCAAATGTGCTAAGTTGTCCATCTCCCTTCAGATTTGTTTTGCAATCACAGTCATTCAGTACAGGTCCGTGAAAGTTCATTGAGAGTCATGCAACTAGCCAACTAGTGTGGTTCAAGGCTAAGAGATTCATCTGGACCTGTAGATACGGTGGCTGTTATGGGCCTAAGAGGACAGTGAAGGGTCTTGGGGACTGACCTGCGACTGCAAGCCCACCAGTGGGTACGGGCGGGGGTTTGGGGTCCCCATCTATGGATGTCTTGGTATTTTCTACTTCTTCCACGTCTTCCTCTGCTGGGAAGTCCCACTGGGAGGCACTGGTGCGGTCATTGGTATAGAAATACCTCCTCTGCTCTCTAGAAGGAGGGAGAACAGAGATACAAGACAGTCTCAACAGCTGGCCTCATAACTGGCTGAGTCGCTGTATACTTTGGGCAGGGGGGGGGGGTGTAGGGAGATGGGACTGCCACAGAGGGGGAATGTTGGGCTGGACAGCCAGGTTAGCCATCCAGGAGAAGGGCCGGATTGGATTGATGGGGAACCCACCTTAACGCTCTCAAAACCAAATTAACAAACCAAAACAAACAGCTTGGGTCCTGTAAAGTCGATCAAAGCAGGGTTCAGATGATCACATAATATTTGTCATGACAACATACAAACAACCTTTTGCCCCCCAAACATGTATGCCAGAGATATAGGCATCTTCATCGTCAACTCAACAACCAAATGCAAAGAAACTAAACACTTTATACATGTTTTTTTTTTTACATCAGAAATATCTATCAATTTTCAGTCAATCAAGGAATAAAAACAGGAAACATATGAAATAGAGTTGGTCTGACCTGCTGGGTCCTCGTCAACGCTCCGTCTTCGCTTTAACTGAAACGGTTTGTGACACTCCTCGTTTCCGGGGGGGGGGGGTCACTGTCGCCCAGCAATGCATTCTGGGGCTGTAGTCCTGTAAAGTGCAAAGCTCTCGCGCACAACCACCTTCCTAGCTACCGTACCCCTGTTCCACTAAGTGGACCCCCAAAGCAGTCTACAGAGCTCCCCCCCAAAATACAAGAGCCAGAGTCTGGGCTATGGTTGGACAGGACAGGTTGTCCTGTCTCTGGTGGTAGTGTTGGGGGATCAGGCTGCTCCCTTAACTGGCAGTGCAGAGTGCCAGCATTGCATCACAGTGTCTCCATTTCATGTAATCCACAGATTGGTTAGGATCTCCCCCATATCAGGTTAAAAAGGTGGCGACCCCAGCTCTGAGGGGGTCGTTGTCACAGGGGCTGGGGGGGGGGGGTGATTAAAGATGTTAAAAGGTAAGGAGCGCGTACCTGTCCCAGTGGCACGACCAGCCTTTAGGGGCGGCGTTAAGTTCGTAATGTTTTATGTGCTCGGCGGCTTCCTGCAGCCTGCGGCGGAGATAGATCCCGTTCAGAGCCCCCTCCCGCCAGTCAGCGATCCGCGTCTGACAGAAAGGAAGGGAAAAGAGGGGGGGGAGGTGTGACTGTTAGAGATGCACCTTGTTTTCTAAAATGAGGATGGTGATCAAATTAATAAAAAAATAAAAAACACCTCCCATCAGAACAATAACTTGCAATCAGTCATTCAGTAAAGGTCTGTGAAAGTTCCCATCATTGAGTCATGCAGCTAGCCAACTAATGCAGTTTAAAGGCCAAGAGAATATAATCTGGACCTGAAGATATAGGCTGTCATTGTAGGTAAACTATGACAGAGTATGGTCCTCCTACCTCAGTCTGTAACAGAAGAAGCTGGAAGTTGGAGATAGTTTTCTTGTTGATCCCCAAAAACTCCATCTTGCTGGTTAAGGTGTTGGCAAGTTCACCGATCTGAAACTGAACATTCAAAACATTTTATTAATTAGTTAGCCACCAGTTATTTTAAAAATCACTCATGACTAGGCACACGGTTCTCATGCCGAGACCCTACTACAAAGAGTTAAATTGGTGCGAGAGTTGATAAAATTTCAGTACCTTGAGCTCTGGAGTTTCGACTTCCTCCTTTGGTGGCACATTAGTAACCATTTTGTCCCCAGTTTCCTTGTCCTCCTCTTCCCCGTCCTTCTCTGGGACTTTGCAATGTGCTGCAAAACATGCATAAGAGGACTAGTATTAAGGCTAACCCTACATGTGTATGACAGAGTTGGTCTGGGCAGCATATCAGATCTTAAGTCCTCAGGGCTCGACATTAACGCTGTCCGCTTGCAAGGGGCAAGTAAAAAAAATATATATATATATTTTTTTTTTTACAAACAAGCAGATTACAGATCCGTTGTCTGAATGGACAAGTAAAAAAGATCATACAAAAGTCATGATATCAAAAACAATTAGGCTACTCCGACCAACATTGGATCAGATTTAGACCAAAGTGTCCTCCGGATGCGATGTTCTGCTCTCTGCCCTACCAATCTCTGCAGAGCGTGTTGGACTATAATAATTGTAGGCCTGCATTGACAGGCATGAGCAGTCTTTCTTTTGAGATCAAAGCGAGCCGCGTTTGCACATTTGTTGATAATTGCTAGTGAGTTATTTGCCCAGTTTTAATCCATTTTGGTTCAGCAATAAAACCAATGCTGCATACTCCAGTTGTAAAACAGTCTCAATATTGGCATATGTAATTCTGAGAAATTAACTCCTATGCTGTCAAGAACTCCTCTGAACACTGAGATGGGTGAGCTACCTCACCCATCTTAGCCATTTTATTCCAGGTTCACTGAATGAGGGAATTATTTTATGAAGACAAACTAAGTACCGTAGTTGGATGTAATTGTAATGTGTCAGGCTTTTGAGCCAGTCTTGCTTAAACATACCACATTGTAAAAAGAGTAAAAATAAAATCAGCTGCTCAACAGGACCTAGATAAGCCGCCGCTGGTGTTTGAGCAGGGTTGGATGAAAAGCCTGCACACCCAGTAGCTCTCCAGATGGAGGGTTGACGGACCACATGTGTTTTATACAGTAGCCCATCAGTGCAGTATCTTACTTTGTTGGGGGGGGGGGGGTAAATTGCTTGCTCAAGGCCACAAAGGCAGGAGATGTAATACATGATATCAGACCAGCAGCCTTCCATTGTCAATACCAGTAATAATGTTATTTTGTGAAGTGGTTCCTTGCAACATACAGCAATTTTCAGTTACCTTTTTGGACTATGGTGTTACAGACCAAGTGACTTGAGCTTAAGTCCTACTTGTTCAAAAGACTAGTGGGTAAAAAAGTGGATGTCCAGCCCTGGTCCTAGAGAAGAGTTTACATCCCAGGATGAACCACATCAGAACAATATAATAATGTAATCTGCCCAGAGTTTCTGTATCTGGACTGGATCGCATCCTAACAGTTCTCCAGACACTCACCTGTGTCTGGATCTTCCCGTGTATCTGAGTCCCTGCTGTTTGAGTCGGGGCTGGCTGCTCTGAGGAAAGCCGTCTTCCACATGGCCTTTTTCGGAAGCAGGCTATGAGGCCCGGCGGCGGCCTCCTGACTGGCCTCAGAACAGGGGCTGGAGCCCCCCACACTGCAATCGCCCTCTTCCAACGCCCGCAGCTCAGCCTAGGGGGCAGAGGGACAAAAAGAGGAAAGATACTCATGTTGGATTCGTTGTAAAGGATAACTCCCAACCGTACACACTAGTTCTGCACGTGTTAAATTGTCAACATTTGTGACCTTTTCAAAAGAGTTACAATATATAAACTCCCTTGAAAGAGATGTACATGCAACATCCCTGGTTAAATAAAGGATGAATAAAACATAAGCTGACCTTTTTCCTGTCCAGAGCCAGCTCCAGCTCCATGGTGTCCTCTTCTGTCTCCTCTGCATCAGAGTCCTCCTCAGACTGGTTCCTGCTGCGTTGGTCCCTCAGGGGGTGTGTGGGGGTGTCTGGCTCATTCAGTGGAGGAGCGGGGGACCCTGGGAGGCTATCCTCCAAGCTGTTCTCCCTCTCCTCCAGCCCTCCCACCAGCCTTTTCCTCCACTTCTCCTCCGCTTCTTTCACCTCCGGAGGGATGAGGGGGCCGAGGAGGGAGGCGGCCACACCATGACGCTCCTCTTCCTCACTGGTAAGGGCCACCACACTCTCCATCACCTCCTGTCAAAGAGACACTCAAAGTTAGACATACACGGACACACTTTTGCCAGCAAATGGGCAGTCAAGTACTTTTGGGGGATTCACACTGAATCACTGAGCACAAAAGCAGTCAAATAACTCACCATTTTTGTCTTGGATGTTAGGGCACTAACAGTGGAGTGTTGTTCATCATAGCAACCTGCACTCTGTGTAGCTCCATCGCCATTGACTGTTGAGCTACAGGGGATGAAACAGTTTTAGATTTAACTTGTTTTCTAAGAATAAAAACACATTTCAGAGTCATGCTGTAGCATACAAATCCACTTGTATGACTAACATTTCTATATTATGTTGTACCATCCACTAACACCTCAGCTGTCTGCGTACTGCTGCAGGCCCTGCACCTGGTGGGCTAGGTAGTAGAGGTCGACCAATTAAAAATCGGCATGGCCGATTAATTAGGGCCAATTTCAAGTTTCATAAATCGTTAAATCTGCCTTGTTGGATGCCAATTATGGCCGATTACATTGCAATCCACGAGGAGACTGCGTGGCAGGCTGACCACCTGTTACGCGAGTGCAGCATCAAAAGGACCTTGTGGCTGCAAGGAGCCAAGGTAAGTTGCTAACTAGCATTAAACCTATCTAAACATAATCACTAGTCAACTACACATGGCTGATGATATTACTAGGTTAACTAGCTTGCATGTAATCAATGCGGTGCCTGTTCATTTATCATCGAATCACATCCTACTTCAACTTGACGATTTAACAAAAGCACATTTGTGAAAAAAAGCACAATAGTTGCAATAAAGTACCTAACCATAAACATCAAAGCCTTTCTTAAAATCAATACACAAGTATATTTTAAAAAAAACCTGCATGAAGTTAAGAAATTCATGATAGCAGACAATATTAACTAGGTAAATTGTGTCACTTCTCTTGCGTTCAGTGCAAGCAGAGTCAGGGTATATGCAGCAGTTTGGGCCGCCTGGATCGTTGCGAACTGTTGAAAGGCCATTTATTCCTAACAAAAGACCGTAATTAATTTGCCTGAATTTTACATAATTACTTTACAACATTGAAGGTTGTGCAATGTAACAGTAATATTTAGACTTAGGGTTGCCACCCGTTCAATAAAATACGGAACTATTCCGTATTTCACTGAAAGAATAAACATTTCGTTTTCGAAACTATAGTTTCCGGACTTGACCATATTAATGATTTGATCATATTTCTGTGCGTTTATTATATTATAATTAAGTATATGATTTGATAGGGCAGTCTGCCTACCACCGCTCAGTCAGCAGCAAGCTCGTAAGCATTCATTCAAACAGCAGCTCTTAGCAATGCTGAGATGCACAGCGCTGTTCAAGCCTTTCAAGCCTATCAACTCCCGAGATTTGGCTGGCAATACTAAAGTGCCTATAAGAACATCCAATAGTCAAAGGCAAATGAAATACAAATGGTAGAGAGAAATAGTCCTATAATAAATACAACCTAAAACTTAACTGGGAATATTGAAGACTCATGTTAAAAGGAACCACCAGCTTTCATATGTTCTCATTCTGAGCAAGGAACTTAAATGTTACCTTTTTTACATGGCACATATTGCACTTTTACTTATCCAACACTGTTTTTGCATTATTTAAACCAAATTGAACACATTTCATTATTTATTTGAGACTAAATAGATGTTACTTATGTATTATATTAAGTTAAGTGTTCCTTGTTCATTCAGTATTGTTGTAAACGTCATTTATTACAAAAAATAATAGGCCGAATAATTGGTATCGGCTTTTTTGGTCGTCCAATAAAATCGGTATCGGCGTTGAATCATAAAATCGGTCGACCTCTACCAGGTAGTAATTAACATCTCACCTGTCTGTGTACTGCTGCAGGCCCTGCACCTGGTGGGCAAGGTAATAAGGCAGCTGCCAGGCCACTTCGTTGGTCTGAGTGTTCCAGTAGTAGTAACAACCTGTGTTGTCATCCCACACCTCCTGCCAGTCCCCCATCTCCAATCCTCCCACTGGTGGACAGGAAACAAATAAGGAAGGAACTCTAGATCAGCAGAACCGCACACTTGTCATAAACAATGTGTCCAACTGAACTTCAGGTAAGTTCTGCACAAATGTATGAAATACAATAAAACCGGTCACCTCCAGCGAGTGAAGTATGGGTATCATACTGGAAGTCCGCCCCAGTACTCTCCGGCTCTGTCCCCATCTCAGAGGCATGTTGCTGGGCTTTGGGTTCCGGACGTGGTGGGGTGGGGGCTGGGGCCGACAGATCCCCTGTGGGCTCCTCTGAGCCCGGCTGTGTAGTGATTGCGTCAATTTCCTATTGGGGGGGGCACAGTTAAATTAGTTTGTTAAAAGGATAAAACTTGCCTAATGACATTAACAAATCAGGGAAATAAAGGCCAACACGTGGCAATCACTTGTATAGCGTCTGATTCGCACCTGAATCAGTAGACTAATCCATTGCGAAGGCTGCGGGGATGGCACATCACTCTAGACAGGCATCAGCAACGTAAGGCACGCGTGCCGCGAGGGAATTAGCCTTGGCATGCCAAGCAAGTTGATAAAAAAGGACAAAAAGTGAAATTGCATTGTTTTCCATAAATGGCTACTGCCTTGAACCAGACACCGTTTGAGAGAATATTCCTTAGGCCTACAGTATGTGTGAAGATAACGTGTCTTAGGTATAATTTTAAAATGCTGAGTCAAGAAGGGAAGCGTGGCTTGCACAAGGCGCGTCTCTCTCCAGAACGCACTCTCGCCAACTCATGCGCATTAAATTTTCATAACTTAATTGTGTGAATTGTATCATTCACTTTTACCTATATCACCAGTAGTACATTTACAGTTAATTCCCATAATTTCTAATCTGTTTACACTAATTTATGTTAATCAATTTAATACATTATCGTCCTTTACCATTCTCATTGTCGGAGTGGACAAGTTGTGTGCAGAGCTCACAACCTACACTACACTAGTGAGAAACAAGTTTCAGTATAATTTAAGTGGTCAATGTAGTTATTGTATTGTTTGGAGCACTCCTGTCAATGTTGAGTAAGGAACAGTAGGCCTAGGCTACACGGCCTGTGGACAAATGTATAAATATGCCCATTTGGGGATGTCTGATTGCCTTAACTCACAACCACTAATGACCCGTGGAACTTCTCAAAGTAATCTCTTCACCTCAAAACATTAAGCAAACTAAGTGCTTTTACATCCATTGAGAATAGTCTTTCCAGCGCTCTCCCTTTCGATAGCCACTGAACCTCGGTAAAAAATGGAAAAATATCATGCTCTGATCAAGTGGAAATGTAATTATTACTGAACAAAAATATAAAATGCAATATACAACAATTTCACTGAGTTGCAGTTCATAAGGAAATAAATTCATTAGGCCCTGATCTATGGATTTCCCGTCACTGGGCATGGGCGGACATGGGCCCACCCACTTGGGAGCCAGGTCCACCCACTGTGGAGCTAGGCACAGTCAATAATAATAATGAGTTTTTCCCCTGACAAAAAGTGCTTTATTGCAGACAGAAATACTCAGTTTCATCAGCTGTCCGGGTCGCAGACGATCCCGCAGGTGAAGCCGGATACAGATGTCCTGGGCTAGCGTGGTTATGGTATTTTTTATTCATTTCATATTTGACCTGATAAGTTGGGGGGAGAATAGTTACAACGATGAATGAGCCAAATGTAATGGTATGAGGGCCAGATTGGGAATTTAGCCAGGACACCGGGGTTAACACCCCTACGATAAGTGCCATGGGATCTTCAATGACCACAGAGAGTTAGGACACCCATTTAACATCCCATCCGAAAGGCAGCACCCTACACAGGGCAATGTCCCCAATCACTGCCCTGGGGCTTTGGGATATTCTTTTAGACCAGAGGAAAGAGCACCTCCTACTGGCCCTCCAAAACCATTTCCAGCAGCATCATTAAACAACAGCATCATTAAACTCCCATCTACAGACAGACCAGGACCAACCCTACTTAGCTTCAGAAGCAAGCCAGCAGTGGGATGCAGGGTGGTATCCTGCTGGCTAAGAGATATTAACCAACATTTGCCAACAACTGCAGTAGACATTCCTGCAGTCAGCATGCCAATTGCACACTCCGTCAAAACATCTGTGGCAAAACTTCACATTTTAGAGTTGCCTTATTGTCCCCAGTACAAGGTGCAACTGTTTAATGATCACACTGTTTAATCAACTTCTTGATATGCCATATCTGTCATGTGGATTAATTATCTTGGCAAAGGAGATATTCTCATTAACAGAGATGTAAAAAGATGTGCGCACAAAATTTGAGAGAAATAAGCTTTGTGCGTATAGAACATTTCATTTCAGCTTATGAAACCAATACTTAACATGTTGCGTTAATAATTTTGATATAGAGTACCAGTCAAAAGTTTGAACACACCTACTCATTTCAGGGTTTTTCTTTATTTTTACTACATTGTAGAATAACAGCGTAGACATCAAAACTATGAAATTACACATATGGAATTATGTAGAAACCAAGTGTTAAATCAAAATATATTTTATGAGATTCTTCAAAGTAGCCACCCTTTGCCTTGACAGCTTTGCATACTCTTGGCATTCTCTCAAACAGCTTCATGGGGTAGTCACCTGGAATGCATTTCAATTAACAGGTGTGCCTTGTTAAATGCTAATTTGTGGAATTTCTTTCCTTCTTAATGCGTTTGAGCCAATCAGTTGTGACAAGGTATGGGGGTATATAGATGATCGCCCTATTTGGTAAAAGACCAAGTCCATATTATGGCAAGAACAGCTCAAATAAGCAAAGAGAAACAACAGTCCATAATTACTTTGACATGGTCAGTCAACACGAAAAAGTCAAGAACTTGAAAGTTTCTTCAAGTGCAGTCGCAAAAACCATCAAGCGCTATGATGAAACTGGATGTCATGAGGACCGCAACAGGAAAAGACCCAGAGTTACGTCTGCTGCAGAGGATAAGTTCATTAGAGTTACCAGCCCCCAAATAAATGCTTCAGAGTTCAAGTAACAAACATCAACTGCTCAGAGGAAACTGCATGAAATCAAGTCTTTGTCGTAAAATTGCTGCAAAGAAACCACTACTAAAGGACACCAATAAGAAGAGACTTGCTTGGGCCAAGAAACACAAGCAATGGACATTAGACCGGTGGAAATGTGTCCTTTGGTCTGATGAGTCAAAATGACATTTTAGGTTCCAAATGCTGTGTCTTTGTGAGACGCAGAGTAGCCGCATGTGTGGTTCCCACCATGAAGCATGGAGGTGGTGGTGTTTTGCTGGTGGCACTGTCAGTGATTTATTTAGAACACTTAACCAACATGGCTACCACAGCATTCTGCATTGATACGCCATCCCATCTGGTTTGCGCTTAGTGGGACTATGATTTGTTTTTCCAACAGGACAATGGCTATTTGACCAAGGAGAGTGACGAATGCTGCATCAGAACCTGGCCTCCACAATAACCTGACCTCAACTCAATTGAGATGGTTTGGGATGAGTTGGACCACAGAGTGAAGGAAAAGCAGCCAAAAGGTGCATTCCTCATGAAGCTGGTTGAGAGAATACCATGAGTGTGCAAAGCTGTCAAGGCAAAGGGTGGCTACTTTGAAGAATCTCAAAACTATTTTGATTTGTTTAACACTTTTTTAGTTACTACATGATTCCATGTGTTACTTCATAGTTTTGATGTCTTCCGTATTATTCTACAAATGTAGAAAACAGTAAAAAAATTATGAGTAGGTGTCTAAACCTTTGACTGTTACTGTATATCTGATTAATTTTTTATCCCTTGCGCAAATACAGCAGTGTCTGGAGCTCACTGACGAAGGAAACTGAGGTCCCAGAATAGTTAATACAACGTTTAAGCATGAGCTGTCGGCCAGTCCCAGTTGATACAATGTTTCAAGTTTGATGCAGACAGGCAGAGTAGAGGGACGAATGTGATTGAACGAAAATGAACAAACCTCCAATATGATTCATAGGAAAAAAACAAATATATATAAAAAAAAAACATGTTAACAAAAGTGTGTATATGAAAAAACAGAAGTGGCAGCTAGATTGGTAGAAATTGTAAATTGGCACTCTACAGGAGAAAGGTTGCAAACCACAGGTGTAGCATATTACAGGCAACTTCAGGAGCGTAATGGCAGAATCAGCAAAGGCCAGCAGGAGGAGGGTAAGGAACAGGTTCTGGTCATCTTTATCTGTCTACCTTGAGTCATGTGTGTATTAATTATTTCAAACAGTGCCCTTAAAAACAGACAAGCTTGGTGCATATAAACTCAGCAAATAAAGAAACGTCCTCTGACTGTCAACAGCATTTATTTTCAGCAAACTTAACTGAGAGTGGCCTCCCGGGTGGCGCAGTGGTCTAGGGCACTGCATCGCAGCGCTAGCTGTTCCACCAGAGACTCTGGGTTCGCGCCCAGCCTCTGTCGCAGCCGGGAGGCCCGTGGGGCGACGCACAATTGGCCTAGCGTCGTCCGGGTTAGGGAGGGTCTGGCCGGTAGGGGTATCCTTGTCTCATTGCGTACTAGCGACTCCTGCGGCGGGCCGGGCGCAGTGCGCGCTAACCAAGGTAGCCAGGTGCACGGTTGGTGCGACACATTGGTGCGGCTGGCTTCCGGGTTGGAGGCGCGCTGTGTTAAGCAGTGCGGCTGGTTGGGTTGTGGTTCGGAGGACGCACGTCTTTCGACCTTCGTCTCTCCCGAGCCCGTACGGGAGTTGTAGCGATGAGACAAGATAGTAATTCCCCTAGCCCTCCGATACAACAGGTCCCAGACGTGCTCAATGGGATTGAGACCCGGGCTCTTCGCTGGCCATGGCCGAACACTGACATTCCTGCCTTGCAGGAAATAAAGCACAGAACGAGCTGTACGGCTGGTGGCATTGTCATGCTGGAGGGTCATGTCAGGATGACCACATGAGGGAGGAGGATGTCTTCCCTGTAACACACAGCATTTAGATTGCCTGCAATGACAACAAGCTCAGTCCAATGCTGTGACACACTGCCCCAGACCATGACGGGACTCTACCTCCAAATCTATCCCACTCCAGAGTACAGGCCTCGGTGTAACGCTCATTCCTTCGACTATAAATGCAAACGCGACCATCACCTCTGGTGAGACAAAACCACGACTAGTCAGTGAAAAGCACTTTTTGCCAGTCCTGTCTGGTCCAGCGACGGTGGGTTTGTGCCCATAGGCAACATTGCTGCCGGTGATGTCTGGTGAGGACCTGCCTTACAACAGGCCTACAAGCCCTGAGTCCAACCACTCTCAGCCTATTGCGGACAGTCTGAGCACTGATGGAGGGATTGTGCGTTCCTGGTGTAACTCAGGCAGTTTTTGCCATCCTATACCTGTCCCGCAGGTCTGATGTTCGGATGTACAAATCCTGTGCAGGTGTTGTTACATGTGGTCTGCCACTGCAAGGACGATCAGCTGTACGTCCTGTCTCGCTGTCTTAAGCATCTCACCGTACAGACATTGCAATTTATTGCCCTGGCCACATCTGCAGTCCTCATGCCTCCTTGCAGCATGCCTAAGGGACGTTCACGCAGATGAGCAGGGACCCTGGGCATCTTTCTTTTGGTGTTTTTCAGAGTCAGTAGAAAGGTCTCTTTAGTGTCTTAAGTTTTCATAACTGTGACCTTAATTGCCTCAGTCTGTAAGCTGTTAGTGTATTAACGACCGTTAATTGTTTATGGTTCATTGAACAAGCATGGGAAGCATTGTTTAAACCCTTTACAATGAAGATCTGTGAAGTTATTTGGATTTTTACAAATGATCCTTGAAAGACAGTTCTGAAAAAGGGACGTTTATTTTTTTGATTAGTTTAGTTGATTTATTAAAACATAGGCTGTGTCTCTATATGGAGACAAAAATGTTTTTAAAAAATTGCGTTTGGTTGAAAGAACAGACTACGGTCGACCCAAAACAAATGTGGGGTCGGGGGCAGCCCTAACAGAAATAGAGTATTGATATACTCACGGCCATGAAGTTGGCGAGTATATCTGCAGACTGGTGTTGGGTCCTGACAGTGGGAGGCTGTGGGTCGGCATCCTCTTCTTCATCACTGTCCTCATAGGCCCCCAAGAGGGAAAGACCCTCTGAGGAGAAACGCAGTCACTGGTCAGGTAATGTACATAGACAACTATGCTTGTGCACGCGATTAGTAAACAGCCCTGAAGACATCTTGTGTTACCTCCTCCAGCTAATGCATAGGCTTGAGCTCAGCAGGACAACAGTTGTCTGGCAGGTGACCTGGGTTTGAACCAAATTCACACAAGTAGAGATAGATGTGCCAGGACACACACACCAATATGGCATAGAGTGCCTTCAGAAAGTATTCATACCCCTTAACTTATTACATATTGTGTTACAACCCGAATTCAAAATCGATTAAATAACCCCCCCCCCACCACCACACGACAGTGAAATGTAATCATTTTGGCAAATTTTGGGGAAATGAAATACATAAGTCTATGTAAGCATTCACACCCCTGAGTCAATACCTTGTAGAATCACCTTTGACAGCAATTATTGCTGTGAGTCTTTTGGGAGTTAGTCTAAGAGCTTTGCACACCTGGATTGTATAAAGTTCACCCATTGTTTATAAAAATCTTCAAGCTCTGTCAAGTTGATTGTTGATCTTTGCTAGACAGCCATTCAAGTCTTGACAGATTTTCAAGCAGATTTAAGTCAAAACTGTAATTAGGCACAGCAGGAACATTCAATGTAATCTTGGTAAGGAACTGCAGTGTAGATTTCTTGTGTTTCAGGTTATTGTCCTGCTGAAAGGTGAATTGGAAAGCAGACAACCAGGTTCTCTATGATTTTTTCCTGTGCTTAGCTCTATTCCGTTTTTTTTTTAAATCCTAAAAACTCTAGTCCTTGCCGGTGACAAGCATACCCATAACATGACATTGACACCATGCTTGAAAATATGAAGAGTGGTACACCGTGATGTGTTGGATTTGACCCAAACATTGTATTCAGGATATAAAGTTTTTTGCAATTTTTTTTGCAGTATAACTTTAGTGCCTTATTGCAAATAGGATGCATGTTTAGAAATATATGTATTCTGTACATGCTTCCTTCCACTTTCATTTAGGTTAGTATTGTGGATTAACTACAATGTTGACCCATCCTCAGTTTTATCACATCCATTAAACTAAATATTTTATATTCAGTCACCATTTAATTCATTGTGAAATCCATGAGCCATTTCCTTCCTCTCCGGTAAACTGAGTTAGGAAGGACGCCTGTATCTTTGTAGTGACTGGGTGTATAGATACACCAACCAAAGTGTAATTAATAAAATGTCACCATGCTCAAAATTATCTTCAATGTCAGATTTTTATTTTAACCCATCTACCAAAAGGTGATCAGCACAAGGCATTGGAAAACCTCCATGGTCTTGGTGATTGAATCTGTTTGAAATTCATTGCTCGACTGAGGGAACTTACAGATAATTGTATGTGTGGGGTACAGAGATGAAGTAGTCATTCAAAAACCATGATAAACACTTATTGCACACAGTGATTCCATGCAACTTATGCTGTTACTTGTTAAACAAACGTTGACATTATGTGGTATTGTGTGTAGGCCAGTGACAAAATCTCAATTTTACCCATTTTACATTCCGGCTGTAACAAAACGTGGAACAAGTCAAGGGATGGGAATACTTTCTTTAGGCACTGTATCTTACCTGTGGCCTTAACGGGCATCCTCATTTCTGTGGTTACTTCTCTTGGAAAACTGTATTCATCCCCGTTACCCTCCTGCTCGTCTGCAAAACACGCATAATTGCAATTGTTAAAATGGCTGAATAATGGATTATTTAGCTAACTAGATATGTGGTCTGGATTGAGCAGAGGGCTCAATAGAGCAAGTCCAGCTACCATTGATAGGCATAGCTAATTGTATAACTTGTCATCGTGCTAGTTTGTGTTAAGTGGTTTGTCACCAAATCAGACAACAGGCCGCACGCGACAACAAATCGCTATTTGCGCAATATGTTAGCTTAACATATTCACGTTAGCTGGCTAGGCTACCTAGCTATTTAACACATTAGAAACCGCGAAACACCCCACAATCTATAGTGTTGCCTATATTTCTTCTGTATTCTTCTAGTTATTTAAATATAGTGAACAAGTAAAACAATGCATTCATTTCCGGAACATAACGTTACATTTTGAACGACTGACTAGACAACCTAGCTAGGCTACGTCACCGGCTAGGCCAGTTAGCTAGCTTCTACAATGTGTGATCAGCGAAAAATGGGCCCGATTTTGAACGAATCATCCACGGAACGAAAACCAAAACATAAAATATGATATGGTCATCGTGTTTTTACCTTCGGATGCTGAACCTAAAGAGTCTTCTCTTCCACAAACGGCCCCGCTTCGAGGTGGGAAAAGCTGCAGTATTGTTCTGCGTCCTCCTGTTCCTGTGCGAGTTTTCTTTCCCATCGCTGGTCTCTGGTCCCACTGAGGTATATGGTTGCAGCGTCTATGCACTAGCCCACCGAGCCAAAGGCGTTGCTGTTTGTACCGTTGGAAATAAAAAATAGAAACTATCCACAACACATCCGGTGTCAAAGGGAGGGTATTTGTACAAAAGTTCTAATGCTGTTTTATAAGACCTGTTTTTGTGTATTTCTTATATTTATATTACATGTGTATAGGGAACATCATTGAGGGAAGATGACATACGGAAGTCCTGTAGGCGTTAGTAGTAGATTATATAAATTTAATTTGTGAACATTTGATTGGATTAAAGTAGTAGAGTCTAAATGAAGTACATTCATATGTTTGCTATATTTCAAGACCAAAATCACCATCAGCATAATCATAACTTCATCACAAGCTTTTCTTACAATAGTGCACTGCCAACAGTGTGATAACTAAAAAATATTCAACATGATTTGATTAGGCAACATTTGTTGTTCTTGTAGCCTATTACTCAATCTCAGATAGCACAATATTCCACTTGTGTGTCATATCTAGAGCTAGTCTCATACAGCTGTTTTTATTTTATTTTATTATAGATAAGAAGCTCCTGTGATAACATTAAAACCCATTAAAAGTATTTGAATCAAATATATGGCCCTATCTGTCAGATAACCTAAATTATGCATAACTCTGGATGAAAGGTGCATAGCTTGACTTTAACCATCCATCATAGATATTAATCACCTCACAGAAATAAGCCTTGGCAGGTAGGGACAGTTTTTCATATGCTGGAGAAATGTGGAAAATTAGGTAGGTCTATGTAAAGTCATTAGTCAACTGATAACCAAAAAAGTGACTCAACACTGCCTCTGTGAATTATAATAGCCTATGACGACATTATCTGTATTCAATCTTTTTATGACAATAATACCTACTCACAATACTATACAGTACATACTAAGCATTCGGAAAGTATTCAGACCCCTTGAATTTTTCCACATGTTGTTACATTACAGCCTTATTCTAAAATTGATTCAATATTTTTTCCCCCTCATCAATCTACACACAATACCCCATAATGACAAATGACAAAAAACAGAAATTCCCTTAATACATAAGTATTAAGACCCTTTGCTATGAGACTCGAAATCTAGCTCATGTGCATCTTGTTTCCATTGATCATCCTTGAGATGTTTCTACATCTTGATTGGAGTCCACATGTGGTAAATTCAATTGATTGGACATGATTTGGAAAGGCACACACCTGTCTATATAAGGTCCCACAGTTGACAGTGCAAGTCAGATCAAAAACCAAGCCATGAGGTCGAAGGAATTGTCCATAGAGCTCCATGACAGGATTGTGTCGAGGCACAGCTCTGGGAAAGGGTACTAAAACATGTCTGCAACATTGAAGGTCCCCAAGAACACAGTGGCTTCCATCATTCTTAAATTGAAGAAGTTTGGAACCACCAAGATTCTTCCTAGATCTGTCCGCCCGGCCAAACTGAGCAATCGGGGGAGAAGGGTCTTGGTCAGGGACCAAGAACCCGGGCTCCAGAGTTCCTCTGTGGAGATGGGAGAACCTTCCAGAAGGACAACCATCTCTACAGCACTCCACCAATCCGGCCTTTATGGTAGAGTGGCCAGACGGAAGCCACTCCTTAGTAAAAGGCACATGACAGCCCGCTTGGAGTTTGCCAACAGGCACCTAAAGGACTCAGACCATAAGAAACAAGATTCTCTGGTCTGATGAAACCAAGATTGAACACTTTGGCCTGAATGCCAAGTGTCACGTCTGGAGGAAACCTGACACCATCCCTACGGTGAAGCATGGTGGTGGCAGCATCATGCTGTGGGGATGTTTTTCAGCGGCAGAGACTGGGAGACTAGTCAGGACAGAGGGAAAGATGAAAGGAGCAAAGCACAGAGACATCCTGAATGAAAACTATTTACTCCATATTAAAATAAGGTTGTAACATAACATCTGGAAAAAGTCAAGGGGTCTGAATACTTTCCAAATGCACTGTACAGTAAGTATGCTGTCCCCAACAAAGGTTCATGAATAGAGTCACCTGGCAGAATTTCCTTCCCACTAGGCACAAACTGGTTGAATCAACATTGTGTCAATGTAATTTGTCAACTTATTTTGATGTGGAATCTACATGGAAAATACATAGGATTTGAAATAATTTATCAATGTAATTTTCAACATAGGCAAACCTTGTGTAACACATGTTGAGTTTGTACCATTGAAACAATGTCAGATCTTCAATTGTATATCCACTATCAGAAAAAAAAACTATAGGCCGGGCAGCACCTCTTACTTGACCTATCTACAACAGCTATTCATTTGATATCCCATCCAGGTTTTTTTAAGCAGGCCCAGTCCTTTGATATTTGACACTGACGACTACCAATGTGCTATCATGATAATGATTATTGATAGATCTCTTAATAATTAAATATATTCACTGTTACTCTCAAAGTCATTCTAAAGGGTAACCATGCTCTATTTGTCATATATCATCAATGATACTATTCAGACCTATAACATTTGCTAAGTAATCAACCGCTATTGTTTCAATTCAACCCAGGGTTCAACTAAAAATAGACAATACATAAAGGCCTAGAGTTTCAAGCTTTGGTTGATTTCAAATTTAATCTACAAGTTAATCATTGCTATGTTGGATTCATGTTTCCATCTTAACCAAAAATCGAAATTAATGAATGGAACCTAATCAATCTTTATTTGAAGTGCATTTAAAGTTTTTTTAAAATGTATTCCTATTATTTAACTTGATTATTGGTTGAGACTTTAATCCAACATATCAATTAATAATTTGTAGACAGACTGGAATTAAAGTCAGACCAAGTCAGTGGCACAAAAGATACATAAATCTCATTAAAATGTTGATATTTGGTTGCGTTGACAACCAAACACAATTCAATATCACTTTTGCAATACAGTAAATAGCCTATTAACTTGTCGACAAGTTAACAAATTATGTTGGATTCACATCTCCAACTAAACCAAAAATAAAATGTAAAGCATATGATTTAGCCAGTGGCTCAGATGAAACTATGCAAGCATTAGATATCCTTTAAATGTTGATATTTGGTTGCGTTGTCAACCAAACACAATTCAATATTACTTTTGTAAGACAGTAAATAGCCTAAAGTTAAGGCTATTTTACAAACTAATGTAATATTACTTATTCAACCTTAAAATGAGTAACACATCCATGGCCACATGTTGAGGTTACCGTAATGTAACTATAAATGTCTTCCTATGTAATCATAGAAAGCATGCTTGTTCAAGATGCAAAGGTCGCAGGTCTGTGGAAATCTTCACAAATGCTTAAATAATCTGTGCAGCATCTCTAACAGCATTGATCACTTGCAATATGTACTTTTAATGTAATCTCAGCTGCAATCCAAGTCATTTGGTTCTGCTATTAGATGAAGCACAGTGATAACACATTAAGTTGTTGTATAAATACAAAAGATCTGACATTGTATTACCATTCTAACTTTGTTGTGCTTTTAAATGGTTTCAAGTGCTGTGATAACACGTTTTAGATAACAACAAAACAAAAAAATCAGACATTGTTTTTCCATTGGAATTTGGTTGTGCTTTCAGATGGTTGAAACCATAGTGATAACACATTGGGAATACAACAAACTTCTGTCTGTATTTTTGAGTGGGTGATTAAAGGTTGAAATCACATTGATCAACGTCTCAACAATATTACCCCAATTTCCATGTTGAAATGACGTGGTGTGCCCAGGGGGTCATGTCTCCAGAAATGAATTGAATTGGAAAATCACCTGTAAAATGAACTGAATACGAGCAAAATAAAATCATTCAAGTCTGCAGTCAGTGGTGTAAAAGTAGAGAACTTCATATCAGATTCCTCCTGGCGCTCTTCGTGAGGTCCATGTTTCATCATGATGGAAAACCAATCGTAACAGCTTATTATTTGTCATCCGTGTTTAGGTCCATATCATTGGCCTGACCATATTTGGAACAAAACACCATCAGGCCTGGCTGCTGGCCATTCTCCAGTAAGTGGCCGTTCTCTAGTAAGTGCTCCACTTGACTGGCATCCTGTTCTCCAGTTTATCCACGGTTTAAGGTCAGATGCTTCCACAACCCTTTTCAAGTAGTTAGTCCAGTTGTCCCTCGGAGGCAAGTTCCTTCACCTCAGTCGGAGTCTCACACACTTTCGACCCATCCTCACCATCCTCTTCATCATCCGAGCTGTCTGCCCAGCGTCCAACCCTTCTGACCCCCTCCCCGACCACAGGTGCGTTCACACAGGGGTTGTGGTCGTAGATTACCAGTTTCAACCCCTGCAAGTGGGACAGACCAGGAAAGCGGCGGATTTTGTTGCGGTCCACATCGATCACGGCCAGAAGGTGCATGGCGAGCAACACTGGCGGGAACTCACACAGCTGGTTCCCGGCTAGCCAGATACTCCTAAGCTCCTCTAACCCACCGAGCTCCATGGGCAGTTTGCTTATCTGGTTGTACCCCAGATGGAGCGTCTTGAGGTTGGGGAGGTCGCAGACCACACTGGGGAACTCAGTGAAACAGTTAGTCTCCAACCACAGGGTATTAAGTTCTTTCAGCTCGCCCAGCTCCCGGGGGAGGCACCAGAGCTGGTTGTTGCCCAGATACAGGATGTTAAGCTGAGGTAGCTGACACACAGCCGCAGGCAGCTCCTCGAAACAGTTGAAGTCA
Organism: Salvelinus fontinalis; assembly: GCF_029448725.1. NCBI lineage: Eukaryota > Metazoa > Chordata > Actinopteri > Salmoniformes > Salmonidae > Salvelinus > Salvelinus fontinalis. The sequence continues at coordinate 9,026,257 of NC_074669.1, forward strand.
AGAGCTAAGAGCTGCAACTTCCTCAGGCCCTGCAAGTCTGCAGGTAGGGTGCTCAGGTTGTTGCCACTTAGGTAGAGCTTGACCAGCTCATTGAACAGGCAGGCAGCCACAGGAAGACGACGCAGCTGCAGTTTGCTCAGGTCTAGTGTCCGATCGAGAGGCATCTCCTTCAGGTCGCCCACCAGGAAACGCTGGCAGCGCTCGGAGGGGATGAAGGCCACAGCGCCACGTATGACGTTCCCCATCATGAGAAGCCTGAGTGTCCCTGATGCTGCCCTACACCCACTCTGGTTCAGCCGCAGAGCTGAGGGGGGAGTGAGCAGCTCAAGGAAGAATGTCCAGGAAAGTCCATTCTCTAACTGTCATGATTAGCAGTAGAAGCTGTCAAGTCTGATGCCATTTTACAAAAAAACAACAAGAATAACACTGGAAATATGACTAGATGACTGAATCCCTTACAACTTGACTGAAACCCAGAAAGGCAATTCCAATGTCAAACTACCAGTCCATGCATGTTGTGACCCCCACAAAGCTGGAGATTATACTTGACGGTCTCTATAAAAACACCTACTTTAGAGAGTCGTGCGGATTGAAGGGATCCTTCTCACAATAAGACTTCCAAATTATGTTTGCCAGCTTTCCCCCAAATAGTGGTATGTCAGTGTTGTATCCCACCTAGTGAAAGTGTTGCCGATATTCCCAGACCCTTGCACAGACCTCTGTTGGCTCGCTCTCTTTCTGTCTGTGGCTCTGAGCTTTGCCTAGGCTCTTAAGCAGTAGCAAATGACGAGCTGCTCACTCCTCCCCATTTGTGCTTAATGACTTTCCCCCTCTGCATAACGTGAGAGAGCAAGGGATGGGGTGGTCTATGTTCTGCAGAACAGAATGTAGTCAGTTGATAAGCGTATGAGGTGTTAAGTGATCAAAGAGCATGGGAGGTCATCTACATTCTGTCCGTCTACAAGCCCTCACAGAGCCTGGGAGCCAAGTCTTTATCATCGCCACACAAGTGGCCTTTCACTCTTAAATAATGTGCAGAATTTGTGACTGTTAGCAGAGGCTGTCATGTTTCTGAACTATGGCACAGTGTTGCAAGCAGCCGTGTGAGAGAGCCAGAGAGTGTTTTGGTCAAGCTGGAAAAGCTTTAAATCATCGGGTGGTTTGAAATGTTTGCTGCATGGAGTGGAAAATTAAGTAACAGCCTCCAAAAAATTAAAGAGGCATATCAGGGGGATGTAAATGCCAGAGTGGCCTGGGCTTTGTCAACCCCAAGTTAAGGAGTCCTGTCTGCTTCGCTCACACGTTGACTTGGTGTGAGCTGTGAGTGTGTGAGGGCTATGGACACCTAGCCACAGCTGGTGGCTGGGGTTACTGAGCTTCTGGGAAGTGTACTGAATGTAGTCTTTCTGTTTCAATTTCTTTTAAAGAAGATTAAAGTGGGATGCAATCAGTCCAGAGCCAGACTGCATAGGGGAGAGTGGGATAAGTTGAGCCATTTTTTACATTCAGCATCACTCTGTCAAGGGAAATATAGTATTCTTTCTATCAAAGATATCTACATATATTTCCGGATGTTGTATTTCCCTGGACATAATCAGAATTAATGTAAACATTACAGCTTTGAAAACATAGCTTGTCCAAAAAAAGTGGTCTCCTGCCACAACTACCCGGGTATGGGGTAAGTTGAGCCGCATGACAGGGTAAGTTAAACCGCCTACAAATGCATGTAATGGTGGAAGCAGATACAATGTCTGATTTTGTTGGTGCGAGTGGAGTTGATGAGAATGATAAGTGGACAATGGTGAGAAAGAAGAATGGAAATAAAAGGTCTAAAGTTGGAAATTAAGATAAATATATTGTTGGAGTGCGTTTCACCAGCAAGGATGCTTTTTTGGGTGATCTGTTTGTTCGTGGTCTCAAAGTTGGTAAAGGACACATTGGGAAAAGTGGATTCGTCAGGGTGACCAGAAGCGGTATGTTGATTTCCTGTGTGTCAAGAGAACAGAAAGAGAGCGCTGTGGCTCTACAAACTATTAATGTATGATGTGGAAAGCTATGATTTTCAGAGTAGGGCACCGAATAAAGGTGTCATCTCTGACGTCTTGTAGGACATTGAGGCTTTGTGGATTAGGGAGAACATACCTGGAGTGGTAGACGCACGTCGTTAAATCTCAATGATTGACGGAAAGAAGTTGGAAAGCCTATCAGTTTTGCTGTCGTTTGATTAAGTTTTTCTACTGACTCATATAACATTTGGGAATGTGAGATATTCAGTGAAGACAGTATGTACAAAATCTGCTTCAGTGTTATAATTGTAAAACGTTTGGATATGTGGCAAGTATTTGTTGTTGTTGAAGAGTCTGAGGAAGCATGGTCCTGTAATTGTAATGGGAATCACGCTCCAGATTGCCCTGATAGGGTAAAAGCGGTTGTCGTAGCTAGCAAGGATCAGGGCTATCCAGCAGGTCTCCTATGTGGAGGCAGTGCAAGTAGCGGAAGGAGCAAGTGGATATAAGATGAGAGTGGATGCCACTCAGTGAATGTCATTCATCAGAGGGATCCTGGGATACTAACAGTGAAGAAGGTAGACTTTATTGTGTTTATCGCACAAGTGATAAATTGCACTGGACAAACAAATAAAAAAATCAAAGAAACTGGAAATCATTGCGAAGGCGGCAAAAATATTTTGGGATCATCAGGACTTCACGGCCAAAACATGACAGGGAATACTGAATGAAGAGGTTCAACCCCTCTCAGGCTCCTGAACCTGTGTAGGGATCTGAGACGACATTTGAATGAGATTGAAGGAGTGAAGTTTTTGTTCACCTTTCCTCTTCCCCTGTTATTTATGCATTAAAGTTGATCAATTTTCACCCATCCAGTAGGTGGTGGCATGCACCTCTAACATTTCTTTGCTGACCGCCATAATACCATAGAAGAAGAAAAAGAAGATGACAAATAAATAGAAACAAAGAACCTCAACTTACCCCTTTGTCTCAACTTACTACTTACCCCACTCTCCCCTACTGTAGAGTGAGTTTGAGCTTGTTTTTGGCCACATTATGTGACTTAATCTGTTCTTACTCTACCATGTGCATGGGAACCATTTTCAATTACATAACCCTGTTACGTAATTCTCTGCAATCTGGAAGGTGGTATCATCTGTTGTCTCGTTAGTACACTCTGAAGTGTGAATTTCCTACGTTATCTCCTGTACCTTCATTAGGGGCTATTTTCCAGATAAAGGGCAGGAATTTAATTTCCCTTATCAGGCCTGGGGGGGCAGACTGTGCTCTGATAGACTGTTTTTAGCTCCAGCCCTCCTCTCTAGGCAGCACATTACTCTTCATCTGGTGGCTTAGAAATACGGTACCGACTGATGAGGGAGAAAATGTGGGCAATATGGTGGTCCCTCCATAGGATGTAATACTGTAGAGAGATTGGAGAGGACAACTTATTTTATCCAACTGTTAACCGATAGGCCTATGGCATAAATTAAATTATACAATGTGTTATGCATAACACATAGAACAATGGAATGATGGAGAACAATGAGAATCCTTGCAGATGCTTTCAAATGTTAGAAATAGAATAGATATAAGGTAATACTTTTTGAATCCTTATTGACATTCATTAGTGAAGGTGATTCGTAGCTAGTGAGTGACATACTGTATCAATATGATATGGTGATACAATATGATATCATGTATAGCAGGGTTCCCCAAATGTAAGCAAGGTTTGAAATGACTGTGTTTAGTAAAGTATTATCTGTTTGGCCTTCTTGCAGTCAATTTGCAGTCTACAAATGATTTGTAATTATGTTCTGGTCCCATGTATGGTGGGGAGTTGACTCCAAAATAATCGATTCCCTGGCTCCTTGCCCGTCGACTCGCATTTCTGGGTGTCAAGCTTGACTCCTAAGATTCAGTATTTTTGTAACGGAGGAAACTATTTGCTAGTGGTTTAGTGGAGGGTATGCGCCGTATACCCACTTACTTTTCAGTGGGCATTGCAAATACTCACTTCTTAATCCAGACGGATACGTATCAAATTAGTTTAGTCAAGGCATACGCCACATCAATTAATACGGCTGATGGAACAGATCGGAATGTTTAGCTTAAAATGTTGATAAAATATTATTTATTCACATTGTAGGGGCAGCAATGTACAGCATGGCAGTAGGTTACACGTGAACGTTCCAAAATGCAATTTCCAGAAAACACGGTCCTAAAACGCACATGCAAGTGGTTTCTTGGACAAAGATGAAAATATCAGTTAGAAAGATTTAACGGTGCAACAACTATCATGGGTTGTTAATAAGATTCGGATAATGCATTTGGCAGCTAGACAATTAAAAAACTTTTAAAGAAAAGAGCAGGAAACACATATTAGTAAGTCTTAATAAAAAAATAATTGCCACCAGGTTTTTATGGTAGGATTTTGGCAAGGTAAAACATGCCTGATAATATGAAGTAAAACGTCCAGGTTTCAAACAATTAAGGAACAGGATATGGTGATGCTAATGATAGGTTTCTCATATAATTTTTATGACAAAGATGTAGGCTGTAGGCTTTCACAATCCTGTATTTAGCAATTTATTGATTTGCAATGTCTCACTCAAGTTCAGTAAAGTATGGTGTAGTGGCTTCCTTTCCTCTTTACCATAGCCACTGCCCTAGCCTGAAAGCGGGGTTGTTTCGTACGCATACAGTCCACATTCAAGGTTTCCAAACAGCCAAAACACTCAATGAGATCCAGGGATATGGTGCAACAAAAAGGTTTATTCTTCTTATATCTAACAAAAAAATGGATTCTCCAATCAACTTAAAGCAAAGATTACTTGACATGGAAAATACATAATATGACCTGTCTGTATGGTCAGAAGACTATAATGCTCCCGCGTCTAGCTAGGACTCCTCCCACCGAAGGCCCAACTTCCTGCCTTTATCCTAACACATTTACCACAGTGCAATGAATGGGCAAGAGGGGGGGGCAAAAACTAAGTTACACTAATAACAAATGAATATATCTCAATCAGGTAAATATAAATCATAAAGGTAAGTACCTAATATTTCATCATATAGATTCATATTTAATATATTTACACAAACGTACATGGAGCTCTGTATGTTCTGTCTTTTATACAAATATGTCCAAATCGGCTCTAACATAGGGGCTATTAACGAGTAAGCTGAGCTATTCTACACACAACAGACCGATGACCAAACACACACTAGTGTTTTTCATAGCAGTGAGAAAGAGGAGCAGGCGAGCCAGCAAGGGCAACCACGAGGGAGAGAGAGGATCGGAGCAGGCAGACAGATAGTCAGAACCGTGGGCATAGGCATCTTGGTATCTTGGGGGGGGGGCATTGTAATTAGAAAGGAAGTCTACCATAGATCATTAAAATAATGATTAGGATCACACTTCATCAATTTAAATATTATTGGGAGACCTATACATTTGGCAGCCAAGCACGAGTTATTAGTGTAGCCTATTATCGTCTAGACATACACTACCTTTCAAACGTTTGAGGTCACTTAGAAATGTCCTTGTTTTTGAAAGAAAAGCAAACGTTTGGTCCATTAAAATAACATCAAATTGATCAGAAATACAGTGTAGACATTGTTAATGTTGTAAATGACTATTGTAGCTGGAAACAGCTGATTTTTAATGGAATATTTACATAGGCGAACAGAGGCCCATAATCAGCTACCATCACTCCTGTGTTCCAAAGGCACGTTGTGTTAGCTAATCCAGGTTTATAATTTTAAAAGGCTTATTAATTATTAGAAAACCCTTTTGCAATTATGTTAGCACAGCTGAAAACTGTTGTGCTGATTTAAGGAAGCAATAAAACTGCCCTTCTTTAGACTAGTTGAGTATCTGGAGCATCAGCATTTGTGGGTTAGATTACAGGCTCAAAATGGCCAGAAACAAAGCACTTTCTTCTGAAACTCGTCAGTCTGTTCTTGTTCTGAGAAATCAAGGCTATTCCATGTGAGAAATTGACAAGACACTGAAGATCTTGTACAACGGTGTGTACTACTCCCTCCACAGAACAGCGCCAACTGGCTCTAACCAGAATAGAAAGAGGAGTGGGAGGCCCCGATGCACAACTGAGCAAGAGGGCAAGTACATAAGAGTGTCTAGTTTGAGAAACAGAAGCCTCACAAGTCCTCAACTGGCAGCTTCATGAAATAGTATCCGCAAACACCAGCCTCAACATCAACAGTGAAGAGGCGACTCCGGGATGCTGGCCTAGGCAGAGTTGCAAAGAAAAAGCCATATCTCAGACTGGCCAATAAAAATAACAGTTTAAGATGGGCAAAACAACACAGACACCGGACAGAGGAAGATTGGAAAAAAGTGTTATGGACAGACAAATCTATGTTTGAGGTGTTCGGATCACAAAGAAGAACATTCGTGAGACGCAGAAAAATGAAAAGATGCTGGAAGAGGGTTTTACGCCATCTGTCAAGCATGGTGGAGGCAATGTGATTGTTTGGGGATCTTTGGTTGTGGTTAAGTGGGAGATGTGCATAGGGTAGAAGGGATCTTGAAGACGGAACGCTATCACTCCATTTTGCAACGCCATGCCATACCCTGTGGACGGTGCATAATTGGAGCCAATTTCCTCCTACAACAGGACAATGACACAAAGCACAGCTCCAAACTATGCAATAACTATTTAGGGAAGAAGCAGTCAGCTGGCATTCTGTCTATAATGGAGTGGCCAGCACAGTCACCGGATCTCAACCCTATTTAGCTGTTGTGGGAGCAGCTTGACCATATGGTACATAAGAAGTGACCATCAAGCCAATCCAATTTGTGGGAGGTGCTTCAGGAAGCATGGGGTGAAATCTCTTCAGATTACCTCAACAAACTGACAACTAGAATGCCAAAGGTCTGCAAGACTGTAATTGCTGCAAATTGAGGATTCTTTGATGAAAGCAAAGTTTGAAGGACACAATTATTATTTCAATTAAAAATCATTATTTATAACCTTGTCAACGTCTTGACCATATTTCCTATTAATTTTATGTATGTTTTCATGGAAAACAAGGACATTTCTAAGTGACCCCAAACTTTTGAACGGTAGTGAATATACATATGAATTAGTTTTGAAAAAACGAATCGTCCTCTGGAATAAATAATGCACATACTTGGGTAATAATGACAAAACCAACCTCTTTAGTAATACCCGTCGTAATAGGGCTATAATATGGCAAAGAAAACGCTTATCATCGTAGTGTGACACGTCAACCCATGGGATGGTCAGGGCTGCACACAGCAGAAATATCAATGAAATTGTCTAGTTCCTACACATCACCTTCTATATTCAAACAAAACAGGCTTTTTATAGACTAAATTGATGAGCAAATGGGCAGCTTATGTCAGTCCTCTAGAACGCAAATGTAGTCTTCCTAGTAGGACTCCGCAATAATGAGGTTGTATGTACGTGTGTTCGCATCCGTTTCAGCGCGTTTTGAGCAAGAGTCGACTCCTTTCAACTCCATCCACAGGAGTCGAAGTCGATTCCAAAAATCTTGGTGTCGTGCACCACTAGCCCTGATCATCCACTCAAGAAAAAATCGGCCCACGGCTGAATCTAGTTGGTGATCCCTGATGTATAGGCTACTACCGTGATGTCATATCACTTATGCCTGGGTTCATTGCCTCTATGTTTTGAAAATAATATAAATGAGAGTGGCTTATTATCATTTTTGGATTTGTTTACCTACTGAGTTTGTTGATACACTGATCATTTTCTACCGATAGTGAGTTCACCCAACAATATATGTAACTAGAAAAATAATACTGCAGACCATTCAAATACATCCTGTAGTGTATTAGCCACTTTTTACCCACAGAAGTAGAACGTTCAAAATTTGTGTGCGGAAATGGTTAGGAGGTTGTGGAGAGGTCAGAGGGCAAAGGCTATTCACCCAGGATTCTCGATTGTGGAATACTGAATACACAGCCATCTTGGATCTAGCTACGAGGAGAAGGGAAATTAATGCGGTGAGGTTTTTACAGTATTTTTCCTTCAAATATAACCCCGTTCGGTCCGACTCGAATCGTCACATCACAACACATTCATCTTTTTTGTCCTTGTCATTCGGTTTGGTGTGTTTTCGACCGGGTTGGCAGATTTGAATTCGAAAAGTCTTCTGCGCTCTGTTTTTGTCTGTGGCTCCTAGCGTAAATTGAGACCGAAAGGTACTGGGAACTGGATAGGAGACACAACAGGCCCAACCTGCACATCGCTACCTATAGGCAAGCAGACTGCCTGACAAGGGTTGTTGAATTGGAGGGATTTAGCTAGCTAACGTTAGTCTAGTGATGCTTGTTGTTGAACTAACTGTTATTATAACTAATCAGACTCGCGCTGTATTGTTAGTTAACGTTAGCCACACAATGCTTTACGGAAAGTTTGGTGTAGAGAATAATAACTGAACCTTATAGTGTCACCTGAGCAGAAGCTTGTTGAATTGTTCTGAGGCAACGCTGCAGGGATGGACACAGTTTTTGTATGTTGACCAATGCATTTTCACACACCAGCATGATAACAGTGAGTGGAAAATCAACAACACTATATACGCGATTGTAAATGAGTTTTGTAAGGCACACTGTATGCACCAGTACTTGACTTGGGCAGGAGCTCAGTGGAGCTGAGTAACCAGCACGTCAGATTGTCTACTGCTTGAGCTCCTGTTCGTCTTATACGGTAGTATATTACCTCTCAACTATTGTGGAGCTCCTGCACCTAAATATAAACAGTACCGGCACCCAAAATGAGTACTGGAACCTATTTAATTCCAAGTCAAGCATTGGTATGCACACATTGCGCAAGGTGTGGGCGTGTTGTCTGGTAGTGAGATGTGATGTCGGACTACTGCGTGGCTTGTGTGTTTCTCTCCTGTCCTGTCCATTATCGTTTTTTAAATCTGATATAAACAGTGTGGACAGTGGATCCAGACATGCTGGTCGACAGTCTCAATTTCTATGGACTGTTGAGGAATTGAGATATTTAAACCTGTTCCTTCTTCCCACTCTCTGTAGGTGACAAACGGCATGTTCAGTGCTACGAGAAAGAAGTTTGTAGAGGGGGTGGAAAGTGACTACCCTGATGAGAACATGTACTACAGCC